>NC_139763.1:2120576-2168076 GCF_965231275.1 Zosterops lateralis
CTGGAGAGAATCTGGGATTTGGGACAGGACAAGCAGCCCTGAGCCACTGGATTCCCAGAGGAGCAGAGCTCCCAGACCTTTCTGTGGGATCACTGCTTCAGGAAGAGCCCCTCACCTGGACTGCTCCCACCACCCTGCTCAGGGTGTGTTCTGACTCTGTCACTGCTCCTTTGTGTTATTGCATTGATTTTATTTTATTTTATTTTATTTTGTTTTATTTTATTTTATTTTATTTTACCTTTTTACCTTTCTTCTTATTAAATTATATTTCTGACTTGGAGCTTCTCTCTCATTTTCCTTTCAAACCACGACAACTCCCAACCCCAACCAGTGTCATGAAGAACAAATCCAAGGTCGATGACCAAGCCCCAATTCCACGCTGCCAGCAGGCGCCAGGTGCCATTCCAGCTGGGAATCTCATCCATGTCAGGGCAGTGTGAGTTCCCACCACAGTTATGCCCTTGAGCAGGTGGGCCCTGACGAGCAGCAGGATGAGTCAATCCACGTGGGGTTCGAGGGGATTCCCTGGATAGCCCTGAATCATCCATCACCAATCCCAGGAAATCGTCCCCCACGGTTGGGAACAGACGGTTAAAGCAGCAAAGGGAGGATTTGGGGTCAGAATTCATCTCCTGGGCATCTGCTGAGTCACTCAGCCCTGGGCTGGAGGCATGTCACAGCTGGGTGTGCTCAGCCAGGCAAGGAATAAAAACCAGGATCAGTTCCCAGTTTGGGATATCGATTTGGAATTGTTCATTTGATACAATCCTGGATGAGACCAGCCTGTGATGAGCCTCAGGAAGGTGGATCGAGTTCTGAGGGCGTCCAGCACTTTTCAGAGTCGCTTAGAAGAATTCCCAGATGGTTGATTGGGTGTGCTTCAAAAATCAAAAGGTTTTAATGAATGAGAAAATACCTGAAAATAGCTCATTTAATAAATGAGAAAATGATACAAACCCAAAACTGAAGCCGTGTTCAGGTTCAGGAAAATCCTTGTACCTGCCTAAGGCACCTCAAAAAGCACCAAACACCTCTGTGTGCTCTTTCTTATCAACACAATTGATACCTTGGAAGGGTGAGCTGGAACAGAGACTGGACAGAGCTGAGAATAAAGTAAAGATTTATTAAAAGGTCTTTAGGACACACCTTGGGCAGGACAAGAGCCTGGCCAGGGCTACACACAAGGTGGACACAAAATGGACACAAAATGGAAAAAAAATGGTCACAAAATGGTGACAAAATGGACACAAAATGGGCACAAAATGGTCATAAAATGGTCACAAAATGGACAAAAAAATGGACACAGAATGAACACAAAATGGACAAAAAATGGACACAAAATGGTCATAAAATGGTCACAAAATGGACAAAAAAAATGGACACAAAATGGTCACAAAATGGTCACAAAATGGACACAAAATGGTCACAAAATGGTCACAAAATGGGCACAAAATGGACACAAAATTGACCCAAAATGGACCCAAAATGGACACAAAATGGACCCAAAATGGGCACAAAATGGACACAAAATGATCACAAAATGGACCCAAAATGGGCACAAAATGGACAAAAAATGGACCCAAAATGGTCACAAAATGGACACAAAATGGACACAAAATGGACACACAATGGACACACAATGGACACAAAATGGTCACAAAATGGACACAAAGTGGACACAAAATGGACACCTGGTCAGGAGGTCTCACACTTTTCTAAGTTTTGGTCCATTTGCACCTTGGGGTTGAATTGTCCAATCCCAGCCCCAGGTGGTGCAGTCCCATCCTTCTTGTTTTCTCTCCTCAGCCCAGCCTGAGCTGAACTCCCCAGTCCAAACCAGAAATGTCAGGGGTTTGTGTTTAATTTTATTAAATCAGCTCCTTTAGGGATGTGGTGTGAGCCCTTCCTCCTAAATTCAACCACATTTCCTGCAAAAACCTCACAATCTCAGGGAAAAAACTCACACAGAATCCCTAAAAATCTCCAAGTTCATCTCAAAAAACCCAGGTTTTAAATAAAAACACTAAAGTTCTTATTTTTAGCTGAGTTAAAATTCCATGTTCCCCGTTTTTTAAGAGTATTAGATCAACATCTGTTAGTTTTGCTCCAGTCATCGTTTCCAGCGGAAAAATTATTGTGTCGGGGGTTTTATATCTCATAAAACTTTTATAAAGTTGAGGAAAAAAAGCTGATTTTTCAGGCCTCAGCGCTGTTGTATTTTTATATGCAGCAAATACAAAAGAGAATCACGGCTGTGGTGGCTTTTTTATTATTTTTAGAAAGAGGAAGAACTGCGAATATAATCAGAAATCAGATATTTAACAGATTATTTTACACAAAGGATCTAGAAAAGCTTCACGAAATATCTGTTAATTGATAGAAAATAAAACCAGACGCGGACAGTGAAGAAATTCTCATCCTTCACTTAAAAAATTGAGCACATTTTGAAGTCTAAATATCCTTAAAAAAGGCAAAAAAAAAAAAAAAAAATTAAACTCATCTTGAAGTCCAAATATTCTTGAAAAAGGCAAAAAAAAAAAAAAAAAAAATTAAACTCATCTTGAAGTCCAAATATCCTTGAAAAAGGCAAAAAAAATTAAACACATCTTGAAGTCCAAATATTCTTGAAAAAGACAAAAAAAAAATTAGACACATCTTGAAGTCTAAATATCCTTTAAAAAGGCAAAAAAAATTAAACTCATCTTGAAGTCCAAATATCTTTTAAAAAGGCAAAAAAAAAAAAAAAAAAAAAAAAATTAAGCACATCTTGAAATCTAAATATCCTTAAAAAGGGCAAAAAAAATTAAACACATCTTGAAGTCCAAATATCCTTTAAAAAGGCAAAAAAAATTAAACACATCTTGAAGTCCAAATATCCTTTAAAAAGGCAAAAAAAATTTAAACTCATCTTGAAGTCCAAATATCTTTAAAAAGGCAAAAAAAAATGTAAGCACATTTTGAAGTCCAAATATCCTTAAAAAAGGCAAAAAAAAAAAAAAATAAATTAAACACATCTTGAAGTCCAAATATTCTTAAAAAAGGCAAAAAAAAAAAAAAATTAAGCACATCTTGAAATCTAAATATCCTTAAAAAGGGCAAAAAAAAATTAAACACATCTTGAAGTCCAAGTATCTTTTAAAAAGGCAAAAAAAAAAAAAAAAAATTAAGCACATCTTGAAGTCCAAATATCCTTTAAAAAGGCAAAAAAAATTAAACACATCTTGAAGTCCAAATATCCTTAAAAAAGGCAAAAAAATTTAACTTATCTTGAAGTCCAAATATCCTTAAAAAAGGCAAAAAGGCAAAAAAAATTAAACATATCTTGAAGTCCAAATGTCCATAAAAAAGGCAAAAAAAATTAAACACATCTTGAAGTCCAAATATCCTTTAAAAAAGCAAAAAAAATTAAACACATCTTGAAGTCTAAATATCCTTAAAAAAGGGAAAAAAAAAAAAACAAAAAAAACAAACAAAAAAAAACAAACAAAAAACAAACAATAATAATAATAATAATTTAAAAAAAAAAAAAAAAAAAAAAACAACTAACCTTGAAGTCCAAATATTCTCAAAAAAGGCGTTGGAGTGTGGATTTAACTGTTGGAAAAGGATTCTGTGCTGTGGAAGGAGGATTTGACCCTCTCAGCTCATGAAGTTACTCATGGGCGTAAAAATTTGGGATAACGGGGCCTGAGTGAGGAGTTTTGTGGATGGGAGGAATGAGATGATCCCAAATGGTCCCATCCCAAAGGAAAATATCCCCAGACTCGTCGTCTCCTCTTGGAGTCGTGACCGGCCAAATGTGTCCCCACGGCAGCTCCAAGGGTTGGATTCTCCTGGGAATGGATCTCCAGAGAATTCCAGGAGGGGAAAAGGAACTTCTATGGTTGAACAAGAGCTTGAGAGGAATTAAAACTTTCTTTGTCTTGTTCATGATGCCTTGGGAAGGTTGAGCTGGAATAGGGAATGGATAGAGCTGGGGAATAAAGTAGAGATTTACTGAAAGGCTTTTAATGTACATCTTGGGTAGGACAAGAGCCTGGCCAGGGCTACACCCAAGGTGGACACAAAATGGTCACAAAATGGTCATAAAATAGTCATAAAATGGTCACAAAATGGACACAAAATGGACAAAAAATGATCACAAAATGGTCATAAAATAGTCACAAAATGGACCAAAATGGGCACAAAATGGTCAAAAAATGGTGACAAAATTGACCCAAAATAGTCACAAAATGGACACAAAACAGACACAAAATGGACTGAAAATGGACACAAAATGGTCACCAAATGGACACAAAATGGACACAAAATGGACACAAAATAGTCCCAAAATGGTCAAGAAATGGTCACAAGATGGACACAAAATGGACATAAAATGAACTCAAAATGGACACAAAATGGTCACAAAATGGGCACAAAATGGACACACAATGGACACCTGGTCAGGAGGTCTCACACTTTTCTAAGTTTTGGTCCATTTGCACCTTGGGGTTGAATTGTCCAATCCCAGCCCCAGGTGGTGCAGTCCCATCCTTCTTGTTTTCTCTCCTCAGCCCAGCCTTGGTTGTGCTTTTGGGCCTGAACACTTGTCCCAGTTGTCCTTGGTGTGCAGCAGGAAAAGGATTTGTTTTGTGTCCCTGCTGTGTGCAGAGCTGAGTGACACTGACTGTGAGCTCAGAGCTGCACCCCTGCCCACCACAGAATATGAAATAAATCAAAAATAAAACTTAAGGCATCACTCAATCTCTGTTTGCAAAAACAGGATGAAGCTTCTCCATATAGACCTTGAGTGGAAATATTGAGAGGCCACAAAAAAACAAAGAAACACCTGTAGGGATAATTCCAGCTCTGATATTTCTCCAGGGGTGGGACCTGGAACTTTTAGTCCCTTTCAGATTTCCTTCTTTTTATTTTCCTCACCAAACCAGACTTCTCAATGTGACCTAACAAAGAAAATGTCAAATCCCAGCACTGAAGGTTAATGAAAAGGTTTTGGAGCTTTTAACATTGAGGGAAAAAAAATAAAAAAAAAATAATAAAAAAATATACATCTTTTCCATTCTCAGTGGAAATGAAAACTTGATTTTTGCCTCCACGTCAAAATTCAACGTCCAGTTTTTCCTTAAGAGACTTCGCTGAGTTTTACCCTGGGAAATATATTTTAATTCTAGGGGGATTTTTGGTGTTTTATTTTATTTTTAACTTGAAAATGTCTTGGAAAAGAGCTTGGCTATGGTGGGAAGCCCCATCCATTCGGGATAAGAGAGAGAAGCATCACAATGAGAAGGAACAAAAAAAAAAAAAACAAATCCAAGAAGCCAGAAATTTCCAGCTCCTGTGCACGTCCATCTATTTTTAGCCCAAGGAGGAAGCTGTGTTTTCTTTCCCTCTGCTCCCCTCCTGCTGTGGGATTGCCAGGATCCATCCCAGCACCTGGATTTTCCCGGAGCCTGATGTTTTCTGCCTCCCAGGCCAGAGAAATTTGGCAGCCGCTTCGTTGGAAGCAGAACAGGAGCAAAGCCGGATGCTCCAGACTTCCAGGGGCACCAGAGGGATGTAATTTATTCCTTTTTCCTTTTTGGATATCCAGACAGCAAGAAAAGTCTTTTAATTCCCTTTTTTTTTTTTTTTTTCTTTTTTTTTGTATCATGATCCTCACATGATCCTGTCGTAATTTGACAAAAATTTCTCTTTTTTCCCTCTTTTTTTTTTTTTTTTTTTTTTCTCTTTCTGAGGCTGTGAGACAAAAGAAAACTTGGCTGGAGTAAAGTGTCCTGAACAGGGAAAGAAAGCAGAGGTTGAGGCACCAAAACAAGATTTCCAAATATTTTTTTTTTCCATTTGGAGGCAGAAAGAGGCAGGAAGGAAGAGCCACATCCCGACCTCTCCAAAGCCAATGGGGTGAAGGAATCCAAACTCATCAGTCTTCCTCTATAATTATGATTATTAATTATCTAATTTTATATTTTATAGACTTTTTTATTGATATAGAATTGGGTGGATTCCCTCTGTCCGAGCCCAGCTCAAAGAGATGCTCCTTGCCCAATATTTAATATCAACACAAAACATAATAATCACTTAAAACTGGTTCTAAGTCTAAATCTGGACTGCTCAGAAAAGTGTTTTTTTTTTTTTTTTTTTTTTTTTTTTTTTTTTTTTTTTTTTTTTTTGTTTTTTTTGGGGTTTTTTTGTTTTTTTTGGGGTTTTTTTGGGGTTGTTTTTTTGGTTTTTTTTTTTTTGTTTTTTTTTGTTTGTTTTTTTTTGTTTCTGTGTTTTGTTTTTTGGGGTTTTTTTGGGGTTTTTTTTTTGTTTTTTTGGTTTTTTGGGGGTTTTTTTGTTTGGTTTTTTTGGGGGTTTTTTTGTTTGGTTTTTTTTGTTTGTTTTGTTTTGTTTTTTGGGGTTTTTTGGGGGGTTTTTTTGGGTTTTTTTGGTTTTTTGGGGTTTTTTTGTTTGTTTTTTTGGGGTTTTTTTTGTTTGTTTTTTTGTTTGTTCGTTTTGTTTTGTTTTTTGGTTTTGGTTTTGGTTTTTTTTTGGTTTGTGTTTATCTTTTTTTTTTTTTTCACAGATGAATTAAGAGGGCTTTAAAAAAAAAAGATAAAATCAATTATTTGGTGCTGCAGCCCCTGATGGTCATCCAAATGGATGTCCTGGACTCCAACACCCTCAAAACAATTCCAACTCTTCCTCACCCACTCTCAAATCTTTTCATAAAAAAAAAATAAAAAATAAATAAACAACACAAAAAGACAAAAAAAATCAGCAAAATCCTCCCTTTTGACTCAGAGTCTGACTCTTTCTTCCAGAGGGATTTTTCCCAGGGTTGTCCACAATGCTCCATCCTCCTCCTCCCTGTTTGAGCTCCTGGGGCTCTCCCAGGGGTGTCACCCCAGGGTGGGGGTGGTGACCTCACGGTGACGTCACCCAAGGCCTTCAGCTCCCAATTTGGGAGCCAATAAAAGGCCAGGGGCTCCCAAGGCAGGAGCAGAGGGATGGGAGGGAGGGAAGGGTAAGAAAAGCCCTTTGAGGAGAGGAGTTCAGAGAGGTCAGGGAGGGTCATGTCGATTTGTAGAATCACTTGCTAGAATTTTAATTATTTTCCCTTTTTTTTTTTTTTTTTTTCCTATTTTTAAAGTTTTCTCCTTTTTTTCTTCTTTTTTTTTTTTCCTTCTTTTTTTCCCCCTCTTTTTTTTCCCTCGTTATTCTCTTTTTTCTTTTTTCACTTTTTCCACTTTTTTCTCTTTTTTTCTCTTTTTTCCTCTTTTTTCTTTTTCTTCTTTTTTCTCTTTTTTCTCTTTTTTCTCTTTTTTTTCCTCTTTTTTCCTCTTTTTTTCTCTTTTTTTTCCTCTTTTTTCCTCTTTTTTTCTCTTTTTTTCCCTTTTATTCCCTCTTTTTTCCACTTTTTTCTTCTTTTTCTCCTCTTTTTTCCTCTTTTTTCCCTCTTTTTTCCTTTTTCCCCCTCTTTTTTATCTTTTTTTCCTTTTTTTATCCTCTTTTTTTCTCTTTTTTCCTTTTTTTTTCCTCTTTTTTCCTCTTTTTTCTTTATTCCTCTTTTTTTTTCAACTTTTCTCCTTCTTCCTTTTTTTCTCCTTTTTTTTTTTTTTTTTTTTTTTAATTTTTTCTCTTTTTTTCCTATTTTTCCCCATTTCCCCACTGAGAACTTCTCATCCCTCACCTTTCCCTCCCTCTCCCCCTCTCAGCTGCTGCTGTGGTGAAGATTCACATCCATGAGGAACCTGGAAAATCCCTGTGGGGATGTTGAGCCTGGAGAAGAGAAAGTTCCATGGAAATCTCCAATCCCAGATGGGAAATCCCAGATAGGAACAATTCTCTCAAAACACATCCCTGTGATTTCCTCACAGATTTCTTGGGAAGCCCTTTGGAAAATCCCTTTTTTAAAAAAAAATCTTGGAGCATTTTCTCTTCTGTTCTGTCTGTGGGTTTTCTGATTTCAAGATTTCATTCCCTTTCCTGAAGGGAAATTTTTCCTTTCCTGAAAGGGAATGAAAAATTGTGATTTCATTGAGCAATAATTGGGCAAGTTTCAGTCCATGTCCCTGAACTTCTGCTCATCCCATTCACTTTTATTGTTTACACTTGTTTTCAGAATATTTCCTTTTTTTTTTTTTTTATCATTATGATTTAATTTCTGTAGTTTCTTCTCCTCTCTCTTTATATGTAATTCTTCCTTATATGTTTCCACTTGGTTTCAGAATATTTCCTTTTTTTTTTTTTTATCATCATTAAGATTTCATTTCTGTAGTTTCTTCTCCTCTCTCTTTATCTACATTTCTTCCCTGATTTCAGGATTTGAATTGGAATAATTATGGCAAGTTTTGGTCCTTTTCACTGCCCCTCATTTCATCTCAGCCCATTTGGTGCCAATCACTGCATTTCCTAAAATTTCTGGATTTTTTTTTCAATTACACTGTTTTGTATCACATCTCTGGTCCAGAGCATTTGCTAGACTTTGTTCTTTGATTTCAAGATTTCATTCCCTTTGCTGAAAGGAAGATTTTCCTTTCCTGAAAGGGAATGAAATCTTGTGATTTCAATGAGGATTAACTGGGCAAGTTTCAGTCCATGTCCCTGCACTTCTGCTCATCCCATTCACTTTCATTGTTCCCACTTGGTTTCAGAATATTTCCTTTTTTTTTTTTTTTTTTTTTTTTAATCATTATAATTTAATTTCTGTAATTTCTTCTCCTCTCTCTTTCTATGCATTTCTTCCCTGATTTCAGAATTTCCCTGACTTCAGGATTTTAATTGGAATAATTATGGCAAGTTTGGGACCTTTTCACTGCCCCTCATTTCACCTTAGGCCATTTGGTGCCAATCACTGCATTTCCAAATTTTCTCAGTTTTTTCCATGGCACTGTTTTGGAATATATCTCTTGTCCAGAGCATTTTTTAGACTTTCTTCTCTGATTTCCAGATTTCATTCCCTTTCCTGAAAAGAAGAATTTCCTTAAAGGAATGGGAATGAAATCTTGGGATTTCAATGAGGATTAACTGGCCGAGTTTCAGTCCATGTCCCTGCACTTCTGCTCATCCCATTCACTTTCATTGTTTCCACTTGGTTTCAGAATATTTCCCTTTTTAATCATTAAGATTTAATTTCTGTAGTTTCTTCTCCTCTCTCTTTATATGTAATTCTTCCTTAATTTCAGGATTTCAATTGGAATAATTATGGCAAGTTTTGGTCCTTTTCACTGCCCCTCATTTCATCTCAGCCCATTTGGTGCCAATCACTGCATTTCCTAAAATTTCTGGATTTTTTTTTCAATTACACTGTTTTGTATCACATCTCTGGTCCAGAGCATTTGCTAGACTTTGTTCTTTGATTTCAAGATTTCATTCCCTTTGCTGAAAGGAAGAATTTCCTTTCCTGAAAGGGAATGGAATTTTGGGATTTCAATGAGGATTAACTGGACAAGCTTCAGTCCATGTCCCTGCACTTCTGCTCATCCCATTCACTTCTATGGTTTTTGCCCAGGGTCCAAATTTTTACCTTTTTTTGTTGTTGTTACATTTCATTTCTTCCAATTCTTCTCCTTTCTCTTTCTATGCATTTCTTCCCTGACTTCAGGATTTGAATTGGAGTAATTTTGATAAGTTTGGGTCCTTTTCACTGCCCCTCATTTCATCTCAGCCCATTTGCCAATCACTCCATTTCCAAATTTTCCATGGAAATTTTTTTTCAATGGCACTGTTTTGAATCATATCTCCTTTCCAGAACATTTGTTAGACTTGGTTCTCTGATTTCCAGATTTCATCCCCTTTCCTGAAAGGAAGAATCCCATCCACTTTTATCGTTTAAACATGACATCTTTTAATGTAATTTAATTTACTTTAATTTAATTTAATTTAAAGCTCCAACCCTCCCTGCATGTTTAGTATCACCCTGAGGTGCCCATTCCCAGCTATTCCCAAATTCCCTTCTCTGAGCCACATAAATTTGGCATCTCCCAGCCCCAGCCAGAGCCCATATTTTTGTTACAAGTCCAAATCCTGTCCAAGAAACTCAGGGATGAGAGAAACGAGAACCTGTTGCTGTCCCCAAACGGAGCTGCTGGCCTTGGGATGGGGAGCTGAGTCACCTCTGGCCTCTCCAGCTGCTTCATTTTTTTTTCCATTTCCCTCCTTACCCTCCTTTTTTCCAGCTTCTCAAACATAAAATTTCAGCTTTCCCTGGTGACATCAGCATTTTTTTGGGAGGAGGGTGATGCTTTCCAGCAATATCCTCATGCCCATGGAAATACTCATGGAAAAAAAAACCCCAAAATCATCTTTAGGCATCCCCAAACCAGCTCTCACTTTCTTAACAATTCCTGCTGTTCTAATTAAGGGGTGATTAGAGGCTCATTTATGTTCCTAAAGGGGTTTTATCCATGATATTCCCACTCCATCAGGAATTTAGGGGAAGTTTTGGGAGCTGAAGTTGTTGGCGTTGATGTTGGACGAGCTGGAGGTGGGGAGGTGACATCACCAGCAAAGGGAAAATGAGGATTTCAAGGGTTCAAGGGTTTCAGTTGAAAAGGGATAAAATATCCAGACATAAAGGATTAGCAGGGAAATTTTTTTGCCTCTGTCAGGAGCAGCGTAGCCCAGGGAGAATAAATTATATCCTTGTGTTTCCTTCAGCCACCGGGTTCTTGTCAGGGCTGGAAAAAAATCAGAGAAGCCAAAAAAAAAAGGGGAGAAATGAAAAAGAACCCAGCTGGCTTTGACAGAAATGCAGCCATTACCTCAGTGAGTGCACAGGGGGGCTTTGAAAGCAGACAAATTCTCTGTGTTCTGTCCCAGATTCCCAGATTTTGGATTTCCTTTCCACGAGCACGGGGAGGGATGTGGAGTCAGACAAAACAAAAGTGGTTTGGGGAGATGAAAATGAGCAGCAGGAGCTCCCCAGGCTGAGCTGAGCTTCTCCTCTTTTGCCTCGTCATGGCCAGAAATCCCAGAAATCTGATTTTTATCCACCTTGCAGGGTTTTGAGGCTCTGGGTAGAAATTCCAGCATTTTCACTCAACTGACCCTGATGGAAGGAAAAAAGGGAAGGAGAATCCTCAAAGCCACATCCCTGGAAAGGTTTAGGGCTCTGAGCGACCTGGGACAGTGCAAGGTGTCCCATGGATGGGTTTTGGGATGGGATGAGCTTTAAAATCCATCCCAACCCAAAGCATTCCATGAACTCTGAGCCCAGCAGGGACCGTTCCTGGGGAGTTGTGGAAATCCTCCCCACGAGCAGCAGGTGATGAGAAAATCCATGGGAACAATGGCACCAGGGGAAGGCAAAGGAAGTTTTTCATCCTTGAATGTAGAAACATCCGTGACTTACAGGGACAAGGAACTCTGCAGAGCTGAGATATTCTAGAATATGTGGGTTTATTGCAAGGGCTAAGGGTAAAAAGGGCTTTGCCTTCAGCCACCAGCCTGGGCTGGAGGGAAACCCCAGAGAGAGAGAACAAGAGGGTTTGGGGTAAGAAGAGGGGAGAGAGAGAGCAAGGGGCAGGGTCAGAGTGCAGGGGAAGAGCAGAGGTGAGAGCAGGGAAAGGAGAGCGAGGCCCAGAGAGAGAGAGAAGAGAGCGAGGTCCTGGTTCCAATCCATTCTATCTCCTTTTGTGATGAATATTCTAATTTACAGTGACCAACCAACACAAGACACAAAATCCTATAGAATCTCCACACAGCCTATAAGAACTACTACATCACCGTGTGTTATATTTTAAACTCTAAAAACTCCTCTTTAGACTTTTCTGTTTTGCTGCATTGACCTTTGGATCCCTCAGGCAGCAGAAGGGGATTGTTCAATCCAAAGGGATTCTCCTCCAGCTGCCCAGGCTGTTGTTTTCAGGTTATGCAGTCACTAAAACTCGGTATCCTACAACTCAAACTAAGCTTCCATTTCTATTTCAATTACAGGTTTCATATTTTCAGAATTTTTTGCTAAGCAATCATATTTATAAGGTTTTCCTGATTCATCTTTCCCAACACTTGAACACAACAGCAAAAAAGCTTTTGGGAAAACCTCACTTCAGGAATGGCCTTAAGGTGAAAGAGGGCAAAGCTGGATGGGATATTGGGAAGAAATTCCCTTTTTGAGGAAGGTTTTGAGGAGCTGGCACAGGGTGCCCAGAGAAGATGTAAATTCCCCATCCTTGTAAATCTCCAAGGTTTGGCCGAACGAGGCTCTGAGAAACATGAACCAGTGGAAGGTTTCTAAACATAAAGACCCTAAAAAGGGCTGGAACACAAACCAGGATCTTTCCAGGCAACACCCCGAGTGTTGTGCCTGGTTCCCTGGAGCTGTTTGACAGGAAAACAAGAGGGAATGGTGTCCTGGTTTGGAAAGACAGGTGAATTATTATAATTTTGAAATTAAGGGGCAAAGATATGGGAATAGGAGTAACAGTTCCCTTTCTTTCATGAATGAATTCTAAAGAATATTTCTGGGAAAATGCATTTTGTGCATCAGTTCTACATTTCTCCTCTGTGCCCACACATTCTCAGTAGCTGGGTGTGATTGCTCCAAGTCTTTTGGGCACTTTTCCCAGAGCAGAGTTTACAAAACCTCCAGAGAAAGTTCTTCCCTGCCTGTTTGAGGGCCAGGAAGTTCCTCAGGGGGCTGGAGCAGCTTCTCCAAGGAGCCAGGCTGGGAGAGCTGGGGCTGGAGAAGAGGAACTTGTGTGGAGACCCCAGAGCCCTGTCCTGGTTTGGGAAGACAGGAGGAAGGCAGGAGCCTCCCTTGGGATGGAGAATGTAAACCCCCTCCCTCTGAATTATTGTAATTTTGAAATTAAGGGACTCTCAGGAAAAAATATGGGAATAGGAATAACAGTTCTTTACCAGGAAAATTGAAATAAAAAATACGGTAACACAAAAAAGCAAACAAATGAAAAAGAAAACCCTGCCAGGGTCAGAACACAACGTGACCCCCTGTTGTTGCTCAGGGTGTTGGTGTCAGCCCAGCCCAGCCCTCCTGCAGTGCCAGATGTGGTTCTGCTGGAGCAGAGATGATCCTGTAGAAGGTCCAGTGGTGCTGAGCTGGGTCTGCTCTCCCTCTGGGAATCCAAACAGGCTGTGCTGCTGTTCCCAATGCCAGGTTTGATCCAGGTGGGAATGCTGGGCTCCTCCCCCTGGGTGGAGCATCTCCCCATGGGCTGATGGAATTGTCTCAGCCCTGCAGTGAGCCTGGATGGGCCATGGACAGCAGAGATCCCCTGGGGGGAGGATGGGCCTGGGAGGGATAAAGAGCTCTGCCCCAGCTGGTTTAACAGCTGCCCAGTAACAGAAGATACCTGCCCCCATCCCCTGGAGTTATGAGAAGAGAAAAAAAAAAAAAAAAAAAAAAAAAAAAAAAAAAAAAAAAAAAGCACCTCTCTAACTGTTTTCAACAGATGGGAATAGAATGTATTCTGCAACCCAAGACTTTAAGCCCAAAGACAGCACCTCTCTGGCAGCTTGTGCTGGACAGTCCCAGGTTGGGAAACCAACCCTGGAAATGATAATTTCCTCTTAAAAGCCTCCAGCCTGAGTGTCCTGGGTTTCAGTGTAGGATGTGCACACAGTATTTATCCCATCCCCATCCCCAGGAGCTGTTGGAACCAGGTGGGGCAGTGTTTTCCCAGGCCCCTCCTTTGGGCTCTTCTGCTCATGGCCCATCAATGCCTTGCCCAGGACTCACAGGGAACTCCCTCCAGGAGCTCTCTCTGTTTAATGGGCCATCAAGGAGCCACTGCACGACTCCTCATCCCATTGGGAGATGCTCCCAATGCCCAGGGGGAGGAGCCAAGCATTCCCACCTGGAGAGAATCTGGGATTTGGGACAGGACAAGCAGCCCTGAGCCACTGGATTCCCAGAGGAGCAGAGCTCCCAGACCTTTCTGTGGGATCACTGCTTCAGGAAGAGCCCCTCCCCTGGACTGCTCCCCCCACCCTGCTCAGGGTGTGTTCTGACTCTGTCACTGCTCCTTTGTGTTATTGCATTCATTTTATTTTATTTTTACCTTTTTACCTTTCTCCTTATTAAATTATATTTCTGACTTGGAGCCTCTCTCTCGTTTTGCTTTCAAACCACAACACTGAGCCCCTGGCAGCGGGGTGGTGGAGTGGATAAATCCCTGACAGAATCTACTGTGGATAATCTCCTGTTCTGAAATGGTTTTGTGCAGAATGGGGACATCTCCCCATGGGCTGATGGAATTGTCTCAGCCCTGCAGTGAGCCTGGATGGGCCATGGACAGCAGAGATCCCCTGGGGGGAGGATGGGATGGAAGGGATAAAAAAACTCCACTTTTAAAACTGTTTTTAACAGCTGGTGATAGAACACAAACTGCTGGTTATGTCTTGCATTGCAACCCAAGACAAACGGTCTGAACTCTGCTTTTATTGCTGGTTTTTATTGCAGAAGCTCCCACAGACACCAGGGGCAGGTCCAGGCACACAAAACTCAACCCAGACCTCGCTCAAGGTGAAGCTGCACCTGGAATGTGTCCCCTGGACCCCTCCCCGGGGTGTCCTGTGCAGGTGTCACAGCCCCAGCAGGGAGGGAAGGTGACAAACAGCTCCTCAAAGTGACAAAAATATCAATTTTGCTGATGCTTTCCTCTCCTCTCCTCTCCTCTCCTCTCCTCTCCTCTCCTCTCCTCTCCTCTCCTCTCCTCTCCTCTCCTCCCCTCCCCTCTCCTCCTTTTTTCTGTTATTAATAATAATTATTAATTATTATTAATAATAATCTTCAAGGGTTCTCTGTAATTATTAAACAAAGCAGAAATCATATCTACTTTTAAAGCCACTCATAAATATTTCCACTTATACCAATAATTTCACTGATATAAAGCTACTTTTAAACATTTTCACTTATACCAATAATTTCACTTGTATAAAACCACTTGTAAATATTTCCACTTATATCAGTAACTTCACTGATATAAAGCCACTTATAAATATTTTCACTTATATCAATAATTTCACTTGTATAAAGCTACTTATAAATATTTTTCACTTATATCAATAATTTCACTTGTATAAAGCTACTCATAAATATTTTCACTTATACCAATAATTTCACTGATATAAAGCCACTTATAAACATTTTCACTTATATCAATAATTTCACTTGTATAAAACCACTTGTAAATATTTCCACTTGTATCAAAATTTCACTCATATAAAGCCACTTATAAATATTTCCACTTATATCAGTAACTTCACTGATATAAAGCTACTTATAAATATTTTCACTTATACCAATAATTTCACTTGTATAAAGCTTCTTATAAATATTTTTCACTTATATCAATAATTTCACTTGTACAAAGCTACTCATAAATATTTTCACTTATATCAATAATTTCACTTGTGTAAAGCTACTTATAAACATTTTCACTTATATCAATAATTTCACTGATATAAAGCTTCTTATAAATATTTTTCACTTATATCAGTAATTTCACTTGTATAAAGCTTCTCATAAATATTTTCACTTATATCAATAATTTCACTGATATAAAGCCACTTATAAACATTTTCACTTATATCAATAATTTCACTTGTATAAAGCCACTCATAAATATTTCCACTTATATGAATAATTTCATTTATATAAAACTACTTATAAATATTTCTCTGCATTTTTCTGAGCTCCAGCCTTAAAAACACCTTCCATGAAAGGCCCTTTCACCTTCCTTGCCACCTTTTTCTCCCCCCACAGCCACAAAGGAGATTTCTGCAGCTCCTCTCACCTGAATTTTGGGGCAGAAAAAACAAAAGCACAAAACCTCAAACCTCAAAAAATAAAAACCTCCTTGAACATTGTGCAGAACAAGGGTTGAACTGTGCTTTTCTCACATGGTGGGGGATGAGAGGAAAACACTTTTATTGCAGCAGTTGTGCCAGAATTTGGAGAAAAAAAGCTCTAAAACTTGTTGTAATCTGCATAATTTTTATGGCTGGCACCTGGAATTTTAAGGATTAAAAAGAGCTGATCCTGCTCCTTTGGGATCCCAAGGAAAAGTGATGCTGCAAAATATTGAATTTATTTTTTTTCCCCTCTTGTTTTGTGTATTAAATTTATCTCCAAGCTTTGAGCACTGGCCTCACCCATCCTGGCTCTCAGGCCATTCATTTAATATTCCCATTTCTGTATTTCTGTTTTCCAGCAGATTGGGAATTTGATTTTGGGGAGGAATTCCTTCCTGTGAGGGTGGGGAGGTCCTGGCACAGAGAAATTGTGGTTGCCCCATCCCTGGGACTGTCCAGAGCAGCCTGGACAGGGCTTGGGGCAACCTGGGATAGTGAAAGGTGCTCCTGAGTGAGTTTTAAGGTCTCTTAAAAAACCAATTTTTAAACCATTCTGTGGCATCTATGACATTACTCTGATATATTGGGTTTTTTTCTATTAATTAGCCATTTTTATTTTCGATATCAAACCAAATATCTGCGATGAGAGTTTGGAACTGAGCCCTTCGCCCTCCTCTGCACCTGGATTTCCTCCCAGGCTGGTTTTGGGGTTGCTGAGGTGTCCTGTAGTGTGAGATTTTTATCTTCTTTTCCTCTGTTAGAGCTGGGATTAAATGTATGAAAAACACAGTTCATGTTTGGACTCAGATGTTTATTAATTCTTTTTTCTATGTCACAGTTTCACAAGTTGTGAGACTAATAAATAGCTAATAAAGTGAAAAATGGCTCTGTCTCTATCTCTTTCCAAGGTCTTTCAAGCACAAATTGTCCAATTATGAAATGACACCTCAATTATTTTGACTTTTACCCCAATAACCAACCACCCCTGGCCCACAATTGGGATTTTTTCACCCAATCACAAAACACCACCCAGACCATGAAGAAGGAGAAGGTGAAAAAGAAGAACCCTAAAATCTCCATCTTGCTTTATATATATATTATTATATTCTAAACCCTCCAACTCTGAGTTTTGCCCCCTGTGATATCACACACTTCTATCCCAACTCCACAGGCACAATCCCAGGGCTGTCACTCAATTTTGGGAGCCTTTTCCAGGGCCTCAGGTCAGTGCAGTGTTTGCTGGGGGTCAGTGACTGTCAATTCTCACTGCCCAGGGCTCCAACAAGGGGGTCTGTGCCCAGCAGAATTTCCCAGGAAAACCAACGTGTGGCAGCTCTTGGGGCAGGATCAGGTTCCTCCAGCTGTGACAACATCTGCATGTGGCTGTTGGAGCCCTGGGCACTGTCCCTCTCTCTCTACAAGACCTTTTAAGCACAAACTGTCCAATTAAGAAATGACACCTCAATTATTTTGACTTTTACCCCAATAACCAACCACCCCTGGGCCACAATGGGGACTTTTCTATCCAATTACAAAACACCCCCCAGACCATGAAGGAGGAGAAGGTGAAAAAGAAGGACTCAGCCTCTGCCCTAAATCCTCCATCCTGCTTTAGATCTCTATTCCTGTATTCTAAACCCTTCAGCTCTGAGTTTTGCCCCCTGTGATATCACACACTTCTATCCCAACTCCACAGGCACAATCCCAGGGCTGTCACTCAATTTTGGGAGTCTTTTCCAGGTCAGTGCAGTGTTTGCTGGGGGGTCAGCACAGAAAATCTGCAATTCTCACTGCCCAGGGCTCCAACAGTCCCCCAGGATGTGTTTGAGTTTCTGGACTGGGTCATGTCCAGGCTCAGCAAACAGGATTTCCATGATGGATAAACATGGAATTTAAAAAAAAAATCCAGCAATTTTTTTTTTTTTTTTACCACTACGAGTTTTATTTTCATCAAGAGAAAAATTCACCAAATTATCCAATAAATACAACAAAACAATGGGCTTGGAACAGCTCTGAAACCTCAGCTGGGCCCTCCAGGAGATATTTTTCAGCAAACACTGGAGATGTCTCAGTCAGACCTCAGAGAACTTTATAATTTACCCAAAATTTGTGTTTTTTGGGGGTGAGAGAAGCAACAGCATTGCAGAAACACTGATGATTTCATTGCACATATCAAAATTTTTCTGGGAGAGGAGCAGACCTTGCCCTACCTTCCCCTCTCTGACCAGAACCGAAATCTGCTGCAGCTTCCTGAGCCCCCCCAGCACAGCACAAAGAAAAGAAACTCTCAGATGTTCCTGGGCAGCAGCTGCACATCAAAAATAGTCCCTGGCTCACAACCCCCGTGCCCTGAGAGCACAGCAAGGTTCTGCTCTCACCAATTCAACCCTCATTTATTGGAAGTGAGCACTGAGCCCTTTTTTCCACGTTCATTCAGTGAGTGGGAAGTGAAACTTCTCAGTGCTCAGGTTTGTGTTTGACACCAAAGCTGTTGGAGGGTGATTTTGGCCACTGTGGTGATGGATTCTGATCTTTAAAGGGCGTTTTTATTTCCTGCCTGGGTGAGGATTTGTGGCTGTGTTTGGCGATTGGATTTGAAATTTTATTTGGGGGTTGTTCAGGCTGGAAAAAAGAAGCTGCAGGGAGAGCTCAGAGCCTCTTCCAGGACCTAAAGGGGCTCCAGGAGAGCTGGAGAGGGACTGGGGACAAGGGATGGAGGGACAGGACACAGGGAATGGCTTCAGAGTAGGATTTGATGGGATCTTGGGCAGGAATTCCTCCCTAAGAGGGTGGGGAGGAATTCCCAGATTTGCTGTGGCTGCCCCTGGATCCCTGGCAGTGCCCAAGGCCAGGCTGGACATTGGGGACAGTGGGAGGTGTCCCTGCCCATGGAATGGGTGTTAAGATGTTCCTCTGCTGGGAGGAAAGGCTGGCACAGCTGGGATTGTTCAGCCTGGACAGGAGAAGCTTTGGGCTGAGCTCAGGGTGGCCTTGCAGGGCCTGAAGGAGCCCCAGGAAACCTGGAGAGAGACAATTCCCAAGGGCCAAAGGGACAGGACACAGGGAATGGCTTCACACTGAGAAATGACAAGTTTAGGTGGGATGGTGGGAAAAAATCCTTCCCTGGGAGGGTGGGGAGGGGCTGGGATGGAATTCCCAGATTTGCTGTGGCTGCCCCTGGATCCCTGGCAGTGCCCAAGGCCAGGCTGGACATTGGGGACAGTGGGAGGTGTCCCTGTCATGGCAGGTTGGAATAGGATCAGCTTTAAAATCCCTTCCATGATCCCATTTGTGGCTCAGCCACACCAGGATTAACTCCCAGACACCTCCTAAACTCTGCATAATTAACACTGAGCTTAACCACATCCAGCTTTGGGAGGAGCTGGACCAAGCTTTTGGATCCTGCCCAGAAAAAAGGGACAAAACACGACCTGGGAATTAGGAAAGAGCAGCCAGGGCCACCAGGAATTTCCCTGGATGTGTTTTTTGATGTGACTGCATTTCCAACCCTCTGCTTCCAGCATTATTTCCCGGGCACTGTGACAAAGCCCTGAAGACAAAGACAACAACACTTGTAAATCCTGGGAATTCCGAGTGCAAATCCTGGGATTTCCAAGGCTTTGGGAGGGATTCTGATGTCCCAGCAGGAGGAGGCTGCTCACTCCTGTCCATGTTTATCCCAACCCAGCAAAGCTCTGGTGCTGCTGTGACATTTCCAGCCCCTCTGGTGACACTGGGAACACATTCCCAGCCCCATCCTGGCTCTTCCCAGCTGCTCCAGGGGGATATTTAGACCCACACAAACTCCTAGAAGGAATATCCAGGCAGTAAAATGGGTAAAATGGGTAAAATGGGCAGTAAAATGGGACCCTCTGCTGTCCTTGCACGAGGCTGACTTGACCTCCCAGCAGGGAATTTTTTCCTCTCAGGGTTTCACTCCTCATCATCCCAGCTCTCAGGGCACTGCAGGGAGTGTTGATTTTCCGCCCCCAGACAGTGGGAATTGTTCCTTTTTTTTCAGCCTCCCACTTGCTGTGGTTGCTTGCCAAGGAAAACCCAGGTGCTTGCTGGGGTCTTGTCCAGGATCCAGGCAAGGAGCTTTCCCTCTGAGTCAGGAGAAACCCAATCCCCCCCAGCAGGCCTGAAATCCAGGCTGGGTTGCAAATTGCTCAGACAAGACATAAAAACTGAGTTCCTGACCACGTCTGGTTGTTCAAGATCCCCCCCAGTGCTCCTTTGAATTTTCTTCTGCCTGGAGTTTGTTCCTCCCTCCTCCAATCCTGGCTGGTGATGTCATGGTGTCCTGGCTCCCAGAAATTTGGGATGGATCTGGTTGGGAGAGCAGAAATGTCCTTTTAAGGGTTTTTGTTCATCACTCCCCACCTCCCTGTTCCAGGCAAAGCTGGGCCTTTCCTGGATTGCTCAGGGAACAGGAGTTGAGTCCAGGAAGTCTCAGCCTGAAGTGATGTCTGGAGCACCAGCCAGAGAATTCCAGAATTAGTGGAGCTGGAAGAGCCCTCCAGGGTCACCCAGTGCCACCCCAGTGCCACCAGCAGCAGCCCAAAGCCTGTCCCCAAGGGCCACCTCCAGCCTGTCACTCCAAAGCTCAGCTGAACTTCATCTCAGCCCTTTGGCTTTGGAGGAAGCTGAGCTTTGGATGGGAGGGACCATCCTGGAGACTCCTGACAGCCCTCAAGGGGCTGAGGCTGGGAGCAGATGAATTGGGAGTTGTGGCCCCCTGAAGATTTGGTGGATGTGCAGGTGCCTTTGGCTTTGATTCCATGGAATGGCCAAGGTGGGAAGAGCCCCTGAGGATCAGGCAGTGCCACCCCAGCAGCACCAGCATCAGCCCAAAGCCTGTCCCCAAGGGCCACCTCCAGCCTCCTCCTGAACACTCCCCCAGACAGTGACTCCAAACCTCCCTGGGCAGCTCATCCCAAGGCCTGACCACTCTGCCAGGGAAATTTCCTTGCCCAATCTCCAGCCTGAGCCTCCCCTGGTGCAATTCCAGGCCATTTCCTCTCCTCCTTTCCCTGCAGAGCCACCAGGTCCCCCCTGAGCCTCCTTTTCTCCAGGCTGAGCCTCCCCAGTTCTGCTGCTCCTTCAATTTTCCAGCCCTTTTCCATCTCCATTCCCTGCCCTGGACATGCTCCAGCCCCTCATTGCTGTCCCCTCAAAGCCACCCCACTGCCCTTCAGCCAAAAACTTCTTGATTATCTTCCCTTGACCCCAAGGGAAGGGGAACTTCCTTGACTTGACCCCAAAATGTGCCAGGCTCCATCCCTGGCTGTGTCTCTCCACAGCTCATGGTGAAATCCCGTGGGTTTTAACCCAGGATTCACATGGACATGATGATAAACTCCTGGCAGCCAACAAAGTGAGTGCTGCTCTCCTCAGCACACAGAGAGGAGCTGGAGGAGATGTCCTGAAAGGACACAAAAATCCCACCAGTGACCCAGGAAAAAATTCATCCCATTTTCCCTATTTTAGTCCCCCTTGACCCCACTCCAGAGTGTCACTGTGGTGGTGACATTTGCTCTTGGCTCTGTCACTGACCTAAAAAATCAAATATAAAAGGGGCTTTTTTTAGTGTTTGTTTGTTTGTTTGTTTGTTTGTTTGTTTTTGGTGTTTTGGGTGGTGGTTTTTTGGTTGTTTTTTGTTTGTTTGTTTGTTTGTTTTGTTTTGTTTCGGGTTTTTTTTGTTTGGTTTTTTTGGGGGTTTTTGTTTTGGTTTGTTTTGGTTTGGTTTCTGTTTTTGTTTTTGTTTCGTTTGCAAGAAAAAAAATAAGAAAAAAAAAAGAAAAAAAAAGAAAATAATAAGAAAAAAATAAGAAAAAAATAGAGAAAAAAAATAAGAAAAAATAAGAAAAAATAAAAAGAAAAAAATAAGAAAAGATAAAAAAAAGATGCCTTTCCACAGATATTCCCTGTGTCTGGCTACCTCCCCACGAGTTCCAGGAAATTGGTTGGCTGCCACTTGACACAGCTGGGAACACTTTGGAGCAGCAGTAGCTGCAGAGCTGATCCTGCTGAGAAGGGATGGGATGGGATGGATGGAATAACAACTGCCTGGTGTTCCCTCAGGAACATTGGGAATGAGATTTCCCCTTTCCTGAGCTCTGCAGACTTTCTGGGGATGGATAATTCTGCTTCCCAACCCTTTGGGGCATCAAAGAAATGCCAAGGTGTGGATAAAATGTGTCCTATAGAGCTAAGGGTGTGGGATCACCCCAAAAACATCACCCAGAACTGGGGGTGTTGCCTCAAGTTTTCTCTTTGCTGTATTTGATGTGTCTGTGGTGGCCAGGGGGGCAGCTCTGAGCTCACAGTCAGTGTCACTCAGCTCTGCACACAGCAGGGACACAAAACAAATCCTTTTCCTGCTGCACACCAAGGACAACTGGGACAAGTGTTCAGGCCCAAAAGCACAACCAAGGCTGGGCTGAGGAGAGAAAACAAGAAGGATGGGACTGCACCACCTGGGGCTGGGATTGGACAATTCAACCCCAAGGTGCAAATGGACCAAAACTTAGAAAAGTGTGAGACCTGTGACCAGGTGTCCATTCTGTGTCCATTTTGTGTCCATTGTGTGACCATTGTGTGACCATTTTGTGTCCCTTTTGTGACCATTTCATGTCCATTTTGTGTCCATTTTGTGACCATTTTGTGCCCATTTTGTGACCATTTTGTGACCATTTTGGGTCCATTTTGTGCCCATTTGGTGACCATTTGGTGACCATTTTGTGACTATTTTGGTCCATTTTGGGTCCACTTTGGATCTATTTTGTGTCCATTTTGTGTCCATTTTGTGACTATTTTGTGACTATTTTGTGACCATTTTGTGTCCATTTTGGGTCCATTTTGGGTCTGTTTTTTGTCTGTTTTTTGTCCTTTTGTGACCATTCTGGGTCCATTTTGTGTCTGTTTTTTGTCCATTTTTGGTCCATTTTGTGTCCATTTTGTGACCATTCTGGGTCCACCTTGGGTGTAGCCCTGGCCAGGCTCTTGTCCTGCCCAAGGTGTGTCTTTAAAGACCTTTCAGTAAATCTCTACTTTATTCTCCAGCTCTGTCCAGTCTCTGTTCCAGCTCAGCCTTCCCAAGGCATCAGGGTTGTCCAGGGAACCAAATGAAATTGGGATGAGGCAGTGGAGAAACTCCAGAGAAAAACAAAAAAGAAGGTTGAAGGCTGGGAGGGAAAGAACTTCCAGCCTTGATTGATTATCCAAGAAAAAAAAAAAAGTAGAAAAGGAAATAAATCCCTTTTTTTTTTTTTTTTTTTATTATGGATTGAGATCTCCGTAGAGTTCTTGAAATGACAGGAATTATTCTTGTGAGGAAATTCATCTTTCAGATTAATCCCTACAGAATCCATAATCTTGGGGAATTATTTGGGATAAATTTCCCTAAAAGTGATTATTGGTTTGATTGTGTCAATGCTGACGATATTTGGGAAGATCTGACTGAAGGGAATTGCCTGCAGTGAAATAATTAGGAATTAATTCAGTTCTCCTGATTAAGATTTTTGATTTAAAAAGGCAAAAAAATTGACAAAGGAAGGAAATGAGGGATTGAAGCCACTTGGAATGAGCAGTTCAAAGTCCAATTTCCTCAAGTCACAGATGCAAGAAAGGGATGGTCCTTTTAGACCAAATAAAAATAATTAGGAATAATTAGGGAGCTGACGTGGAATAAAATGGGAAGTTCCAGTTGGAGTTCAGAGGCACAAAATGCAAAGCAACAAAAAAAAATATCCAAAGCAACGAAAATCTGGTTTAGATCTTGCGAAGGAAATAAAAAAGCAGAAAAAAAAAAAAAAAAAAAAAAAAAAAAAAAAAAAAAACGGTTTTCAGTTGCAGAAATGAAAAGAGAACAAAGAAAGAAGAAGTGAGGACACTTTGAGGGCGACCTGGAGATCAGAACTAAACAGTGACTCAGGACCCAGGGAATTTTTCCCTCATTTTCCAGAGAGGATGCAGAAAATGGTGGTAAAAACAGGAGGATTAAGGGAAGGTGGAGTGGGGATGGTCACCCTGAGGTGTTTGCAGAGCTCCAAGAACTCCCTGCCCCAAACTGGGTGAACTGGGAACTCTCCATGGAAGGATTTTAATGGGAATAGAGATCTCAGTGCTCTCCTAAATCACCTGGAGAGGCAAAACCCACAGGGGAAAAAACCTTTGCAGGAAAGGATAATATTGATATCCAGAGAAATGGGATTGATCAGCTACTGGGAGATTTAGGTTGGAAACCAGGGAAAATTTCCAGCCCTCTGAGACCTGAGGCTGTGGCACAGATTCCCAAGAAGAGGAAATTTCTCAGAGAAGGTGACCAAGGGATGGGAAATTTAATTTAAGGAGGTTCAGGGGGGACCTTGTGGCTCTGCACAAGTCCCTGCCAGGAGGGGACAGGGACAGGAGGAGAGGAAATGGCCTCAAATTGCACCAGGGGAGGCTCAGGGTGGAATTTGGAAACATTTTCTCTCACAGAGTGGGAAAAACTCTCATCCCTTGGGTTGAGGGATCCTGTTCTGGAATGAAAAGGGCAACACTCAAGTGTGTCTGGAAACCTCAACACCTGGATTTTCTTTTCATTCTTGTGTGGCCTCCCCAGGCTCTAAGGGATGAAATTCTGCAGTTCTGTGGTGACAACTGAGAGCAGGAAAAGGGCTGAGAGAAAATCCTGGAGTGACCCTTTAGTGCTGGATTGTGTGGATGGAGCTGGGAGGTGGGAGCTGGGATCTGTCCCAGGGAACAGGGACAGGAGGAGAGGGAACGGCCTCAGGCTGGGCCAGGGGAGGCTCAGCTTGGCCAGCAGCAGGAATTTCCCCATGGAAAGGGGGCTCAGGCCTTGGAACTGCCCAGGGAGCTTTGGAGTGCCCATCCCTGGAGGTGTCACCTGGAGGTGGCACTCAGGGTGACAAGGTGGGCACAGCTGGGACTCCCTGACCTGGGAGGGCTTTTCCAGCCTCAGGGATTCCATGGAAAGGGAAGGAGATGTTTCAAGTGGGGCAAACCCATCCCTGGGTGTTTGTGCCAGGCTCTTGTGCCCAGGGTGGTCACTCCAGCATCCACCTCCCCCTGCCTTGGCCAGCAGGAGCTGCAGGTGGATGGGGCCAGGAGCACCCTGGAACCTGCAGGACTCACCCAGCAGAGCACCTGGAGGTGCCCAAGGGACACCTGGAGGTGGCACTCAGAGCTCTGGGCTGGGGACAAGGTGGGCACAGCTGGGATGTTCTGGGAAGGCTTTTCCAACCTCAGGAATTCAGGAATTTTATTTCTAGTCTGGGTTCTACCCCCAGGTGCTTCCCTGGGTGAGGAGCTGAGAGACCCCAGAGTTGCTTGGACCTTCCCCAGCAAAGAACCCCCTTCCAAAATTCAGGAAACCCTGAATGAATCAGGAATTTCTGCCTCCTTAATCCACTTTTAACAACCATTGAAGCCTAATAATCATGTCTGGGATCAAGAGAGAGAGACAGGTATTGTTTAAACCTCACATTTTAGCAGCGTTAGTAAGCAAGCACGAGGGAAAACCAGTTCTCTGTTGCAACGCTGGAGGATTTTTTGGCAGGAGGAACAAATCCTGAAAGCTCTGCTTGTAATTAATCTCTATCTGCAGCTCGGAGCTCTGTCCAGGAGAATTCCCATTGCTCCAGCTGAAAGATGCTTCAAAGTCCGTCGCAAAGGACGCACCAGTGAAGAGTTTTGCTGGTAAGGTCTTTAATTATGGCTTTGTTAAACATTTAATTTATAGATGAAAGAGCAGCTATTTGTGAGCTGGGCTGTTAAAATCAGCCCGTGTTAAGCTGGTTAAATAAGCTCCTTGGCTTTTTTTTGTTAATTCCTAAATATGTCAAGGAGGTAATTTAATATTGGGGACGTGGACTTTTTTTTTTTTTTTTTGTCCTTGTCTCCCTCCTTAACTTGGAGTTAATTGGATGGTGCTGCAGCGGAGCAGAAATGGTGGCAGGCGTTTAAAAATTGGCATTTCAGGGTGAGAAATTTTCAGTTTTTCAAGAAAAAAACTCAGTATTTCAGATTTAAATTTGGAGACATCACAAAGAGGAAACTTAAAAACAAGGAGCGTCCTTGGAGCTGCTTCAATATTCAATATATGAGATTGTTCAAAATAGAAACACAAGGGGTTTATTTGGGGACAAGCCCTGGGGAGAAGGATTTGGGAGTTTTCATGGGTGAAAAGCTGGAGAGGAGCCACCAGTGAGTGTTGGGAGCCCTGAAATCCATCGACATCCTGGGCTGGATCCAAGGAGGAGAGAGCAGCGGGAAAGGGATTGGGGTCGGGAAAGGGATTGGGTTCAGGAAAGGGATTGGGGTCAGGAAAGGGATTGGGGTCAGGAAAGGGATTGGGATTGTTCCCTGTGCCCTCCCCAGGTGAGGCCCCACCTGCAGAGCTGCCCCAGCCCTGGGGCCCAGCCCAGGGAGGACGTGGAGCTGCAGGAGAGAGCCCAGAGGAGGCTCCAGGATGAGCAGAGGGATGGAGCAGCTCTGCTGGGAGGAAAGGCTGGCACAGCTGGGATTGTTCAGCCTGGACAGGAGAAGCTTTGGGCTGAGCTCAGGGTGGCCTTGCAGGGCCTGAAGGAGCCCCAGGAAACCTGGAGAGAGACAATTCCCAAGGGCCAAAGGGACAGGACACAGGGAATGGCTTCACACTGAGAAATGACAAGTTTAGGTGGGATGGTGGGAAAAAATCCTTCCCTGGGAGGGTGGGGAGGGGCTGGGATGGAATTCCCAGATTTGCTGTGGCTGCCCCTGGATCCCTGGCAGTGCCCAAGGCCAGGTTGGACATTGGGGACAGTGGGAGGTGTCCCTGCCCATGGCAGGAGGTGGGAATGTGACAATCCTAATTTTTTTAATCCCCTTTAAGATCGTTTCCACCCCAACTATTCCATAATTCCATGATTTACCATGAGTTTGGAAGCTCATCCTGCCAACCTCAACAGGAGAACATCTCCCATGTGGAGACCTCCAGGCTCCCAAAGGGGCTGTGCCCATGGCCAGACTTGCTCATCAATTCATTTAAATTCAGGATTAAAAATTCTGCTCATCAGGCAAGAAAGGAGAGGCTCCAATTAAGTTCCTGCCTCGTTAAGCAAAGCCAGAGCAAAGAGTCCAGGAATTACCCCGTGGACAAACTGCCCCAACCACGGTTTGTAAACAGCTGACAAATGCACCTCCATTAATTCAGAGTTTTTTCAGAGCACGAAACGAAGCCGCACTCACACAATAAATTATTCCCTGCAAAATGATTCACCAGCTTCAGAAATTACCTAATCCCTGAGCTCTCTTTCCAAACAGATTTTTCTGGATTGATTTTAGGAACAAAATCTTAAATTCTTTTCCTTTTTTTATTTTTTTTTTTTTTAATCCCTTATTTAGTTTTTATTCCATTTTTCTCGCCCGTTATCTTATTCTGATGAGGATTTTTGCCTTCCTGATTTAATCCCAGGCAGTGAAATCGGTGTTAAATGTCATTTTGTGTTTGCTGAAGTGACTTTGTGGCTCTTGGGTGCCATGGCTGGTTCACCTCAACCCTCTTCATTTGCATTCGAAATCCTCATGGTCTGGGCAGAAATTCTTTGTCACCGACAGCGTGACCTTTCAGCCACTTGTCACCACCACCTCACACCCTTGGAGGGTTTTTTTGGTTTTTTTTCTTCCAAGTTTCCCCCCTCAAAGGCCACAAAACCACCTTTGGCTCATTCTCTTTCCTTCAGGGTGGGGGGAAAAATGTGCTTTGGGATGGATTTGGTGGTTTTGAGGTGCTGTCAGTGGAAAATCCTTGTTTGGTGATTTATCCCTGATTTTTCATGGATCCTGCTGGAGTGGAATTGGGGAGGGGGACAGGAGGTGGCTTTTGTCCCCCTCTGAAAATTGTGGGAGTAGGAAAATTGAAGAACCATCTCCCAAAATAAATGTCATGAACAGCCCCTGCTTTCCCCAGGATCTCAGAATCTTCTCTGAGTCGGAAAAAAATCACCAGGATCATCAAAATCCAACGATGCACGAGCAGCACATTAAAATCTGGACATGATCCATAATACTTGGAATTCTAAGTGACAATTTCCTACCTGCGTCCCCTCCTGGAAAACTCCTGAACACCTCAAAAATCTTTATTTATTATTTAATTTTATTTTAAATTATTTAATTTTATTTTAAATTTAATTTTAAATGAAAAACCCTCCTTATATTCAGTTTATAAATAAAGAGAGAAGCGTCTGAGGAGCGAAATGTTGAAGTTGCATTGAGTTCCTCTCGAATTATCAATAATCTGTGGGCCTGGAACAGAAAAAAATTCTGTTGTTCTGCTATTTCTTACAGCACAAACTGCAGGGCAGGAGAAGTGGGTGACGGTTTAGCTGTAACCACATCTTCTCTAAATTGGTGACACAAGCCAGGGGCCTAAAAATAAACATCTTTGTGGTTTGGCTTTCAGAGCCAGAGCACAGTCGAGAGGTTTGGGGCATGTGAGGGACAAAAAAAAAATAAAAATAAAAATAAAATAAGCTGTTTTTCCAGAAATAGGAGAAAAACACGAATGGTTTGAGATCTTTGAGCCCAAATGGAGCAATGAATGGGAAAAAAATCACCAGTGAAACAATCAGAAATTCATGGATTTGCAGAATGGTTTGGGTGGGAAGGGATTTAAAATGATCCCATTCCATGGGCAGGGACACCTCCCACTGTCCCCAGTGTCCAGCCTGGCCTTGGGCACTGCCAGGGATCCAGGGGCAGCCACAGCAAATCTGGGAAACCTGTGCCAGGGAAGAATTCCTTCCTAATATCGAGTCTAAACCTTCCCTCTCTCAGTTTGAAGCCGTTATTCCTTGTCCTGTCACTCCAAGCCCTTGGAAAATGTCTCTGATAGTGGGTGCTGAGAACGTGGAATGGTGGAATGATGGAATCACAAATTCATGGAATCATGGAATGGTTTGGGATGGAAGGGACCTTAAAAATCATCTCATCCCACCCCTGCCATGGCAGGGACACCTCCCACTGTCCCCAATGTCCAACCTGGCCTTGGGCACTGCCAGGGATCCAGGGGCAGCCACAGCAAATCTGGGTGAGCTCCTGGAAGCCAAAACATCAAGCAGAGGTTGAAGAGAATAGAAAAAAATTCCTCCAAAAGAGGTGTGAGGACTAAAGGGACTTTTTGGTTCTTCCTCAGGTGGGCACCAACCTTGAGCTACCACAAGTCACTCCCTGAAGGTTTTTGCTCAGTCAGGCTTGGAGTTACCAGGAATTTTTTCACCAGGAAAAGTGGTCAGGCCTTGGGATGAGCTGCCCAGGGAGGTTTGGAGTCACTGTCTGGGGGAGTGTTCAGGAGGAGGCTGGAGGTGGCCCTTGGGGACAGGCTTTGGGCTGATGCTGGTGCTGCTGGGGTGGCACTGCCTGATCCTCAGGGGCTCTTCCCACCTTGGCCATTCCATGGAATCAAAGCCAAAGGCACCTGCACATCCACCAAATCTTCAGGGGGCCACAACTCCCAATTCATCTGCTCCCAGCCTCAGCCCCTTGAGGGCTGTCAGGAGTCTCCAGGATGGTCCCTCCCATCCAAAGCTCAGCTTCCTCCAAAGCCAAAGGGCTGAGATGAAGTTCAGCTGAGCTTTGGAGTGACAGGCTGGAGGTGGCCCTTGGGGACAGGGTTGGGGTGATGCTGGTGGCACTGGGGTGGCACTGGGTGACCCTGGAGGTCCCTTCCCACCTTGATGATCCTGGATTTTGTTTTCTTGTGCCAACAGCTGACACTCAAATCATTTTCTGCCTGATTTAATGAGTTTTTAAGCAGCAAGGCAGGTGTGGAAAATCAGGGCTGTTTTCACTCAGGAATGGTGTGAAATAGAGAACCAAACAACACAAAACCCAACAATAATTCCAATATCATCCATCTCTAAGAGTCACACCCAGAACTGTTGTGGTGACACCAAACTCAGACAGGGGGATTCCTAAAAATGTAGGAAGTGGTTGAGAAAAATGCCCAAAAAATAAAAGGGAAATTGAATTCCTCAGAGTCAGCAGGAGGAATGAGAGCAGCCCTGCACAACCCAGAAGAGAAGCTGCAGAAAATGTGGGGATAAACTGAAACAGGAAAAAATGGATCAAAAAATGGAACAACACGCCTGGGATTAAATGACAGAGCTAAAAGGTTTATAAAGTTATTAAAACTTGGCCAGAATGCACAAAAAAAAAAAAAAAAAAAAAAAAAAAAAAAAAAAAAAAAAAGGGAATTTGTATCCAATGCAGGTGGAAGAAACAGCAGAACCAAACACAGGTGAGTTCTGAGAGGTGGAAATGAGAGGAACGAGCTGAGGGGGGTGAAGAGAGAAAAGAAATCAAAGTCTTAAATAATAAACCCAACCATAAAAATGACTTTTTGTGTGTCCAGGAGGTGAATCCCAAAAATAAATGCTGGGTCTGGATATTTTGGGGAGTGTCAGTGTCTCAATTCTGGATAATAAAGAGACCAAAGTGAAGATTTTTATTCACCAGGGTGAAATATCTGCCTCAGACACCAAAGGTGATGCTCTGCCTGAGTTTTTTCCACAAAGGAAAGAGTGACCCAAGGAAACTGAGGTGTCTCAGCAGTGACACCGTGGGTGAGCTGCTTTTCCACCTCCTGCTATGAAATTACACCTCAAACCAAGATTGAATCAGCCAACCCTGAAAAAAAAATAATAAAAAAAAAATAACAAATTATTTCCATTCCTCCATTAGACACAACTGGAGTTATCAGGGTGGAAAAAGGGGCCTCACCTTGAAAATCATTGAGCTCTTACACTGCTAAAAGGGGATTAATTTTTTAGGAAAATTAATTATTTTTTTAAAAAAAAAATGTGTGAATTGGGAGGAGAACTTTATCAACTCCATATCCATCTGAGCACTCCCCAACTGCCACAGGGTGGGAAGGAAGTTCCCATCCTTGGAGATAATGCCAGAAATAACCACGACAGGATCTGGAGAATTTCCTATGAATTTCTGGCTCTCCTAAGATACCAAACAGACCCTGCTGCTCTAATCCAGGGTTGGAAATGCCTGTGGGGGCTCCTCTCCCAGATAAAATTTGAGATGTGCAGTGAGATCATCAGTGTCTCTGCAATGCTGTTGCTTCTTTCACCACAAAAAGCACAAATTTTGGGTAAATTATAAAGTTTTCTGAGGTCTGACTGAGACATCTCCAGTGTTTTGCTGAAAAATATCTCCTGGAGGGCCCAGCTGAGGTTTCAGATCTGTTCCAAGCCCATTATTTTGTTGTATTTATTGGATAATTTGCTGAATTTTTCTCTTGATGAAAATAAAACTCGTTGTGGTAAAAAAAAAAAAAAAAATTTGCTGGATTTTTTTAATTCCATATTTATCCATCATGGAAATTCTGTTTGCTGAGCCTGGACATGACCCAGTCCAGAAACTCAAACACATCCTGGGGGACTGTTGGAGCCCTGGGCAGTGAGAATTGCAGATTTTCTGTGCTGACCCCCCAGCAAACACTGCACTGACCTGGAAAAGGCTCCCAAAATTGAGTGACAGCCCTGGGATTGTGGCTGTGGGGTTGGGATAGAAGTGTGTGATATCACAGGGGGCAAAACTCAGAGCTGAAGGGTTTAGAATACAGGAATAGAGATCGAAAGCAGGATGGAGGATTTAGGGCAGGGGCTGAGTCCTTCTTTTTCACTTTCATGGTCTGGGTGGGGTTTTGTAATTGGGTAGAAAAGTCCCCATTGCGGGCCAGGGGTGGTTGATTATTAAGTTAAAAGTAAAAATAATTCAGATGTCATTTCATAATTGGACAGTTCATCCTTAAAAGGTCTTGTAGAGAGAGAGGGACAGTGCCCAGGGCTCCAACAGCCACATGCAGATGTTGTCACAGCTGGAGGAACCTGATCCTGCCCCAAGAGCTGCCACACGTTGGTTTTCCTGGGAAATTCTGCTGGGCACAGACTCCCTTGTTTGAAACCCTGATCATTGAGAATTGCAGATTTTCTGTGCTGACCCCCCAGCAAACACTGCACTGACCTGGAAAAGGCTCCCAAAATTGAGTGACAGCCCTGGGATTGTGCCTGTGGAGTTGGGATAGGAGTGTGTGATATCACAGGGGGCAAAACTCAGAGTTGGAGGGTTTAGAATATAATAATATATATATAAAGCAAGATGGAGATTTTAGGGTTCTTCTTTTTCACCTTTTTATTCATGGTCTGGGGGGTGTTTTGTAATTGGGTAGAAAAAATCCCCATTGTGGGCCAGGGGTGGTTGATTATTGGGGTAAAAGTCAAAATAATTGAGGTGTCATCTCATAATTGGACAATTTGTGCTTAAATGACCTTGGAAAGAGATAGAGGCAGAGCCATTTTTCACTTTATTAGCTTGAATTCACAGCTTGTCAGACTGTGACATAGATAAGAATTAATAAACATCTGAGTCCAAACATGAACTGTGTTTTTCATGCATTTAATCCCAGCTCTAACAGAGGAAAAGAAGATAAAAATCTCACTCTACAGGACACCTCAACAACCCCAAAACCAGCCTGGGAGGAAATCCAGGGGCAGAGGAGGGCAAAGGGGTCAGTTCCAAACTCTCATTGCAGATATTTGGTTTGATATCGAAAATAAAAATGGTTAATTAATAATTAACCACAATCAATAATTAACCACATATCAGAGTAATGTCATAGATATCATAGAATGGTTAAGAAATTATTTTTAAGGGGCCTTTAAATCTCACCCAGTGAAAATAATTTAGGTGTAATTTCATAATTGGACAGTTTGCTTAAAAGGCCTTGTAAGAAAAGAGATAGGAGCCACTTTTTTTTTTGTTAACTTGAAGTGCTGAGCGTTCACAGTTTGTGAGACAATAACACAGATAAGAATTAATAAACATCTGAGTCTGAACATAAAACATCATCTCTGGAGCATTTAATCCTGACCCTGGCAAAAAAAAAAAAAGATAAAAAGCAACAGGTGGCCATGAGGGAGGTGATTCCCCATCTCCTGCTCTGTGCTCTCCACCTGCAGAGATCTGGGGAATCAAATAATATAATAATATAATATAAAAATATAATAATAATATAATAATGAGATGGACCTGGATCTTCTGGGGTCATTCCAGAGAGCCCTGGAGGTGATGTGAGAGAAGGAGAAGCTCTGCTGGGAAAAAAAGCCCTGAGAAGTGTCTGAAAAGAGCCCACAGGAAAGATGGAGATGTTTTACAAGGGATTATATATTTAAATTAATATTATATATTATATATATAAAATAAGATAATATTAAGATATTTAAATATTATATATATTTAGATATTTAAATTATAACTATTAAGAGATTATATATAATATATAATATAAATTTTTATATTATATAATATATAATATATAATATATATTATGTAATATATATTATATATTATATATCATATATTATATAATATATAATATATAATATATAATATATAATATATAATATATAATATATAATATATAATATATGATATATAATATAGTTGTGTATTATATATACTAAATATATTATATATATATAATTATTATATTATTATATATAATATAGTTGTGTATTATATATAATAATTTTATATAATAATTTTATATATGTATATAATAATTTATATAATAATATATAATATGTTATTATCTAATATATATAATTTATATAATAATTTTATATAATTATATATTATAAGATTATATTAATATATTTAAGTATTATATATTTAGATATTTAAATTATAACTATTAATATATTGTATATAATATAATATATTCATTATATTATATTATATTATATTATATTATATTATATCATATATATTATATGATATAGCATATGTTGTGTATTATATATAATAATTATATATATAATAAGATTATATTAAGAAATTTACATATTATATATAGATAGATATTTAAATTATAACTATTTAGATATATATAATATTATCTATATAAAATATAAAATTTTTTATATATAATATAATATATATTATATTATATAGCATATGTTAAGTATTTTATATATAATAATATATTAATATTAAATATTAATATTTATATATAAAATATCTTTATTAAATATTAATATATTATTAAATGTTAAATATCTTAACATTAATATTATTAAACATTATTATATTTAAATATTAAATATCTTAAAATTCAGCTCTGTCTCAAACCTCTGCCCATGTGAATTTATTGAAAAACCCCTGAGCTTTTCCCGTCCCCACACTGAGGGAATTCCCGGCTGAACTCCCATTTTTATTTTCCCACCTCAACTCCTCCAAACTCATCCCTATCCCTGCAGGCACAGCCTGACCATCCTCCAGCTTTTCCTCACCGAATGCTTTTTGACCTAATTAAGAGCTCCTGTGCCGTCCCCAGATAATTAATTGTGTCATTAACGACACTTCTGACACGGGGAGCAGCTCGTGGCTGGAGGATGGAGCCGCTTCCAGCGCGGAGCTTCTCCCGCGGAGAGGAGCAATAATTGGTCCCTGGAGGATGCTCGGATGTCGTGAATTAAAAATTCTGATCTGCCACAGTTCCTCTGTTGCGTGGTGAGTCCCTGGGTTTATCCCCGGGAGGGATGAGATGGCTTTGTGCCCTCTGTCACTCGGTGGTTTGGCGGCTGTGACATTTCGCTGTCGGATCAGAGGAGCGGCAGAGTTGGGTCCTGTGATCCCAAAAATCCAAGTCAAGCCTTCCCTCCTTCAGCTGGAGGTTGTTCTCCCTGTTCCTGTCCCTGGACAAAGCTCCTGCTCCCCATGGAGGGTTTGGGGATGTGGAAATGGGAAGGGATGGATCAAAACCGAGCCTGTGATCCCAAAAATCCAAGTAAAGCCTTCCCTCCTTCAGCTGGAGGTTGTTCCTCCTGTTCCTGTCACTGGACAAAGCTCCTGCTCCCCATGGAAGATTTGGGGATGTGGAAATGGGATGAGATGGATCAAAAACGAGCCTGGTTTGGGTTCCTGTGGTTGCTAAAATCCAACTCAAGCCTTCCCTCCTTCAGCTGGAGGATGTTCCCCCTATTCCTGTCCCTGGACAAAGCTCCCTGCTCCCCATGGAGGGTTTGGGGATGTGGAAATGGGAAGGGATGGATCAAAAATGAGCCTGTGGTCCCAAAAATCCAAGTCAAGCCTCCTCTCCTTCAGCTGGAGGCTGTTCCCTCTGTTCATGTCACTAGACAAAGCTCCTGCTCCCCATGGAGGATTTGGGATGACATGGATCAGAAACGAGCCTGGTTTGGGTTCCTGTGGTCCCAAAAATCCAAGCCAAGCCTTCCCTCCTTCAGCTGGAGGTTGTTCCCCCTGTTCCTGATGCTCTACAAAGCTCCTGCTCCCCATGGAGGGTTTGGGGATGTGGAAATGGGATGAGATCGATCAAAAACAAGTCTGGTTTGGGATTCTCCCATTTGGGTTTGGGTGATGCACGTCCTGGGTTGGTGAAGAGGAGAATTCCTCTGTTTGGGGGGGCCCAGAGTGGAAATTTCACAGAATTTCCCAGAGATCTGGCCGGCAGAATGGATCCTCTCCTTGGAGCCACAACTCCAGCAGCTTTTCTGCTCAAACGCTCCTGGTTCAGGCAGCTGTGGGTACAAAACTCCTGTTTTTACACACAGAATGGGCCCAGGAGAGTGAAGGAGGGAGAAAACAGTGCAGGCACTTCAGAGGACAAAAATAATGAATTGTTTCACCATGAAATTAGCAGAAAATAAGTCTTAGATTGTGTGCAAAGGTTAAGGAAAACAAAGCAGATTTTTAGACCTTTGAATCCTAGAATATCCTGAGCTGGGAGGGATCCACAAGGATCATCCTGATCCAGCTCCTGTCCCTGTCCTGACCCCCAACAATCCCCCCTGGGTATCCCTGGCAGGGCTGTCCAAAGGCTCCTGGAGCTCTGGCAGTCACTGGGTGGAATTTAAGGTTCCTCTAACCCAAATTATTCCATGTAGGAAATTGAGAAGCTGTTGTTGTGAATGGCTGGAGGCGCTTGACTCCAATCCTGCCAAAGTTTGAGGAATGATCACAGAATATCCTGAGTGGGAATAAACCCACAGGGATGATCCAGTCCCACCCCAACAATCCCCCCTGGGCATCCCTGGCAGGGCTGTCCAAAGGCTCCTGGAGCTCTGGGGCTGTGCCCATTCCCTGGGGAGCCTGGGCAGTGCCTGAACCCTCTGGGGGAAGAGCCTTGCCCTAAAATCCCCCCTCGATCCCTCCTGGAACAGCTCCAGCCTCTCCCTGGGTGCTGTTCCTGTGCCAGGAGCAGAGATCAGAGCTGCCCACGGCGAGCTCTGCCCTCAGTCTCTGCTCCAGCTGGACATTCCAGGTGTCCTCTCCTCTTGTGGCCCCTCCAGACCCTTTTCCCCATCCTCATGTCCATCCTTTGGACACTCTTGAAGAGAATTTGTGTTTCTTATCTTGAGACGACCAAAACTGTCCCCAGCACTGGAGTGAGGCCGGGTGGGACAATCCCCTCTCCTGTTGCTGCAGTCCCCAGCACAGGGATGTCCCTGCTGCCTCCAGGGGACCTTAAAGGTCCCACCCAACTTGTCACCAGCCACAAACCCCAGGCCCCTTTCCCCTCCCCTGGTCTTCAGCCCTTCCTTTACAACTCCACATTTTCATTTCCATCCCTGCCACAATCATCACCTTTGACAAAAATCAACATTTTTCCATTTCAACACAACCCTGACTCCCTCCTGAGGCTCTGGAGCCTGAATTGGCTCTTTTGAGGTTTGAGATTTGGCCCAAAGGAAGAAGATAAGAGCATTTTATCTCCTTTTCCCTCCACTGCTCTCCATATTCTTCTTTGCAACTCCACATTTTTATTTCCATCCCTGCCACAATCATCACCTTTGCCAAAAATCAACATTTTTCCATTTCAACACAACCCTGACTCCCTCCTGAGGCTCTGGAGCCTGAATTGGCTCTTTTGAGGTTTAAGATTTGGCCCAAAAGAAAAGATAAGAGCATTTTATCTCCTTTTCCCTCTCCAGCCTCTCCTTTGCAACTCCACATTTTCATTTCCATCCCTGCCACAATCATCACCTTTGACAAAAATCAACATTTTTCCATTTCGACCCAACCCTGACTCCCTCCCTCCCTCTGGAGCCTGAATTGGCTCTTTTTAGGTTTGAGATTTGGCCCAAAAGAAAAGATAAGAGCATCATATCGCCTTTCTCTTCTCCAGCCTCTCCTTTGCATCACCACATTTTCATTTCCATCCCTACCACAGTTTTAATTTCCATCCCTGCCACAATCATCACCTTTGCCCAAAATCAACATTTTTCCATTTTGACCCAACCCAGACTCCCTCCCTCCCTCTGAAGCCTGAATTGGTTCTTTTGAGGTTTGAGATTTGGCCCAGAAGAAAAGATAAGAGAATTATATCTCCTTTCCCTTCTCCAGCCTCTCCTTTCCATCACCACAGTTTAATTTCCATCCCTGCCACAGTTTTCATTTCCATCCTTGCCCCAATCATCACCTTTGCCAAAATCAACATTTTTCCATTTTGACCCAACCCTGACTCCTTCCCGAGGCTCTGGAATTGGTCCTTACGTGGTTTGAGATTTGGCCCAGAACAATAAGATAAGAGCATTCCATCTCCTGCCCCAGGGAGGCACAAATGGGAATATTTGAAAATTAAACCTTGGTTGGAACCCAAGGTTTTTCCAAGCCTCACCAGGGGAGAAGCACATCCCAAGCAAAAAAAAAAAAAAAAAAAAAAAAAAAAAACCACACCAAAAAAAACCTTCCCTGGGCGTGATTTATGGGCCTGTAAAACCACAATGTGTTTTAATGATTCTTTAGGAAGATCAGGGAAGGGAGAAAAAAAAATTAAAAATGAAGAAGGGAGAGTTTGGATTTCTTGAAATCAATAGATTTGTGAGAAGATAAATACAAGTTTAAAAGGGGGTGTTCATTTAGTGGCATTAATAGAGCAATAGTGTGAAAATCCTCCTCATTGTGCACATTGTGGAGTTGTGGGACAATCCTCTCTTCAAGATATTACATGGAAAAATCATATATTTGATGGCTACTAAATTTTATTTTTAAAATGTGCACCTTGTGGGCTTGTGGGACAATTCTCTCTTCAAGATATTACCAGGAAAATCACATATTTGATGAGCACTAAATTATATTTTTAAAAAATGCACTTTGTGGGTTTGTGGGACAATCCTCTCTTCAAGATATTACACGGAAAAATGATATATTTGATGACTACTAAATTTTATTTAAAAAACGTGCACCTTGTGGGACAATCCTCTCTTCAAGATATTACAAGGAAAAAATCATATATTTGATGGCTACTAAATTATATTTTTAAAATGTTCACCTTATGGGCTTGTGGGACAATCTTATCTTCAAGATATTACATAGGAAATCATATATTTGATGAGCACTAAATTATATTTAAAAAAAAAAACCCAAAATCTTCTAAAAATATTCTGTATGTTAATATAGAAAAAAAAAATAATTATTATTTCTTCATACATCAGCCAGAAGTCAGAAAAAAATTAGCAAGTATTTCCCAGAAAAATAAAAAAATCATAAACAGAGAAATATCAGAATTATCCAAACTGCATGAACTGAAAAAGGATGAAAAAGGATGAAAAAAGGATGAAAAATGAAAAAAAGATATGAAAAAAAGATTAAAAGGGATGAAAAAAGGATTAAAAAATTATGAAAAATGATGAAAAAGGATGAAAAATAAAAAAAAGTTATGAGAAAAGGATGAAAAAGAATGGAAAATTAAGAAAAAATTATGAAAAAAGAGTGAAAAAGGATGAAAAAAGAATGAAAAAAGGATGAAAAAAAGATGAAAAAAGGATGAAAAATGGATGAAAAAAGGATGAAAGAGAATTAAAAAGGATGAAAAAAGGATGAAAAAGGAGGAAAAATGAAGAAAAAATTACAAAAAAAGGATGAAAAAAGGATGAAAAATGGATTAAAAAGAATGAAAAATAGATGAAAAATGGATCAAAAAAGGATGAAAAATGGATTTTAAAAGGATGAAAAATGGATGAAAAAGGATAAAAAAGGATGAAAAATGGATGAAAAATGAAAAATAATGAAAAAAGATAAAAAGGATGAAAAATGAAAAAATGATAAAAAAAAGATGAAAATTGAAAGAATTATGAAAAAAGGATGAAAAACGGTGAAAAAGGATGAAAAATGAAAAAATTATGAAAAATGAAAAAAGGGATAAAAAAGGATGAAAAAAGGATGAAAAAGGATGAAAAAAGGATGAAAAATGGATGAAAAATGGATGAAAAAAGGATGAAAAAGGATGAAAAATAAGGAAAAAAATTATGAAAAAGGGATGAAAAAGGATGAAAATGGACACAAAATGGTCAAAAAATGGTCACAAAATTGACACAAAATGGACACCTGGTCAGGAGGTGCCTCCATCCCTTCAAATCCAGGAGATTTTAATTCACCTTCACCTCTTCCTGCTCGTCAACGATTTTATCACGACACCTTCTCCTTCTTAGAAATTCTTTCTTCCCTGGAAAGAAAAGTGGGGGAAACACCCAGGGAAACCCAAGAGGAAGGTGACTAATTATTCCTGGGAAATATGAGATTACAGAGGTCGTAAAGTTTTTTTCCTCATCTCTTATTTTCTGTCACCTCCCCTCGTGAATAACAAAACCACCAACAGATCAAAAAAAAATGACTCATAAATTTTATTTAATTAATGGGAATCACCTCTAATAAACCCGGGTTGGAAAATCCCAGATAATGAAGGAGTTGCGAGAAGAGATTTTGGCATTTGTTCCTCAGTTGGTGTGAATCAGAAAAATCTGAATTTTCCACAGGAATAGGAAGGTCTCAGTGGCTCCCACTGGGTGTTGGGGTCATGGCAGGGGAGCTGTCCCCATATCTCCCCCCAAGTGACAAAATGAGGAGGAAAAAGATGAAGGAGGGGCAGGTTTAGGTGGGATTTTGGGGAAGGAATTCCTCCCTGGGAGGGTGGGGAGGTGCTGGGAAAAGTTCAGAGAGGTTGTGTGTCGGGAAAGGTGAATCAGGGAAATTTTATAAATATGATTGCTTAGCAAAAAATTCTGAAAATATGAAACCTGTAATTGAAATAGAAATGGAAGCTTAGTTTGAGTTGTAGGATATTGAGTTTTAGTGACTGTATAACCTGAAGACAACAGCCTGGGCAGCTGGAGGAGAATCCCTTTGGATTGAACAATCCCCTTCTGCTGCCTGAGGGACCCAAAGGTCAATGCAGCAAAACAGAAAAGTCTAAAGAGGAGTTTTTAGAGTTTAAAATATAACACACGGTAATGTAGTAGTTCTTATAGGCTGTGTGGAGATTCTATAGGATTTTGTGTCTTGTGTTGGTTGGTCACTGTAAATTAGAATATTCATCACAAAAGGAGATGGAATGGATTGGAACCAGGACCTCGCTCTCTCTAGACCTCACTCTCTGTAGAAACATCCGTGACTTACAGGGACAAGGAACTCTGCAGAGCTGAGATATTCTACAATATGTGGGTTTATTGCAAGGGTTGTGGGTAGAAGGGAAGGGAAGTCCCAAAGAGAGAGAACGAGAGAGAGCAAAGAGGGTTTGGGGTAAGGAGAGGAGAGAGAGAGAGCAAGGGGCAGGGTCAGAGTGCAGGGGGAAGAGCAGAGGTGAGAGCAGGGAAAGGAGAGCGAGGTCCAGAGAGAGAGAGAAGAGAGTGAGGTCCTGGTTCCAATCCATTCTATCTCCTTTTGTGATGAATATTCTAATTTACAGTGACCAACCAACACAAGACACAAAATCCTATAGAATCTCCACACAGCCTGTAAGAACTGCTACATTACCTTGTGTTATATTTTAAACTCTAAAAACTCCTCTTTAGACTTTTCTGCTTTGCTGCATTGACCTTTGGATCCCTCAGGCAGCAGAAGGGGATTGTTCAATCCAAAGGGATTCTCCTCCAGCTGCCCAGGCTGCTGTTTTTAGGTTTTATAGTCACTAAAACTCGGTATCCTACAACTCAAAGTGAGCTTCCATTTCTATCTAAATTACAGGTTTCACATTTTCAGAATCTTTTGACAAGCAATCATATTTATAAGGTTTTCCTGATTCATCTTTTCCAACAACTCTCTTTTCCCTGCTCTTACCTCTCCTCTCTTTTCCCTGCTCTCACCTCTGCTCTTCCCCTGCACTCTGACCCTGCCCCTTGCTCTCTCTCTCCCCTCTCCTTACCCCAAACCCTCTTTGCTCTCTCTCGTTCTCTCTCTGGGATTTCCCTCCAGCCCAGGCTGGTGGCTGAAGGCAAAGCCCTTTTTACCCCCAACCCTTGCAATAAACCCACGTATTCCAGAATATCTCAGCTCTGCAGAGTTCCTTGTCCCTGTAAGTCACGGATGTTTCTACAGTTGTGGACTCTCCTGGAATTGCCCAAGGCCAGACTGGATGAGGCTTGGACCAACCTGGGACAGTGGGAGGTGTCTCTGTCCATGGCAGGGGGTGACACCAGATTATCTTCAAATTCCAACCCCAAAACATTCCACAATTCCAAGATTCTCAGTTCCACATTTCTCTTCCCCTCAGCAGGGCAAGAGGGAAAACACCAGATTGAAGCAGGGGCTGTGCTGCTCAGCCAAGGTGGGGGGAAAAGGAGAAGCAATCACCTCTCCAGGAAGGAGGAGAACTCCAAAAACGCTTTAATGAGTCACCTCAGCTCCTCTGAGCTGCCCTTTCTGGCCCAGGGATCAGCTGCCTGCTCGTTTTACACTCCCAGGGCAGAGCTCAAAGCTCTCAGGGCCGACTTGTGTGGACTTGAAGCTCCTCAGGATCCTCCTGACATTCCAAGCAGTTGGTGGCAGCTGCTGTTGCTGCTCGCACTCGTCATCCACAGGAAAAAAAAAATAAAACCAAAATGGCTCATCTTAAAAATTCCATTGCAAACTGAGCCCGTGGATCAGACCCCTCCTGCCCAGCCTGCGCTCACAGAACCATGGGATGGTTTGGATTGGGATGGACATTAAAGTTTATCCAGTCCCATGAGCAGGGACCTTCCAGTAGGCAGGGATGGACTCCAGGCTCTGTCCATCCTGGTCCTGGACACTTCCAGGGCTTCTTCCAAGAATTCCTGCGGAATTTGGGGTTTTTTCTCACCTCTCTGTCCATATTTTCTCCTCTTGGAGAAGTTCCAACGACCCTTACAGAGCCATGGAATGATTTGGGTTGGGATGGACATTAAAGCTCATCCTGTCCTATGAGCCAGGTTGGCTCCAAGCTCTGTCCTTGGACAATTCCAGGGCTTTCTCCAAGAATCCCCGTGGAATTTGGGGGCTGCAGCAGCTTTTCCTCATCTCTCTGCCCATCTTTTCATGGAGTTCCAACAACCCTGACAGAACCATGGAATGATTTGGGTTGGGAAGGACCTCAAAGCTCATTCAGTCCCATGGGACCTTCCACCAGGCTGTGTTGGCTCCAAGCCCTGTCCAGCCTGGTCTTGGACACTTCCAGGACTTCCTTGAAGAATCCCTGTGGAATTTGGAGGCTGCAGCAGCTTTTCCTCATCTCTTTGTCCCATATTTTCTCTTCATTGAGTTCAAACAACCCTCACAGAACCGTGGAATGATTTGGGTTGGGATGGACCTCAAAGCTCATCCAGTCCCATGAGCAGGGACCTTCCACCAGGCTGGGTTGGCTCCAAGCTCTGTCCAGCCTGGCCTTGGACACTTCCAGGGCTTTCTTCAAGAATTCCTGTGGAATTTGGGGGCTGCAGCAGCTTTTCCTCATCTCTCTGCCCGTATTTTCTCCTCGTGGAGTTCCAACAACACTCACAGAATAATTTAGTTTGGGATGGACCTCGAAGCTCACCCAGTTCTATGAGCCAGGTTGGTCTCTAAGTCCTGTCCAGCCTGGTCCTGGACACTTCCAGGACTTCCTTGAAGAATCCCTGTGGAATTTGGGGGCTGCAGCAGCTTTTCCTCACCTTTCCTCATGGAGAAGTTCCAACAACCCTCAGAGAACCATGGAATGATTTGGGTTGGGAAGGACCTCAAAGCTCTTCCAGTCCAATGGGACCTTCCACCAGGCTGGGTTGGCTCCAAGCTCTGTCCAGCCTGGCCTTGGACACTTCCAGGGCTTCCTCCAAGCATTCCTGTGGAATTTGGGGGCTGCAGCAGCTTTTCCTCACCTCTCTGCCCGTATTTTCTCTTCATGGAGTTCCAAGAACCCTCACAGAATAATTTAGTTTGGGATGGACCTCGAAGCTCACCCAGTCCCATGAGCCAGGCTGGTCTCTAAGCTCTGTCCAACCTGGTCCTGGACACTTCCAGGGCTTCCTCCGAGCATTCCTGTGGAATCTGGGGGCTGCAGCAGCTTTTCCTCATCTCTCTGTCCCATATTTTCTCCTCATGGAGAAGTTCCAACAACCCTCACAGAACCACGGAATGATTTGGGTTGGGATGGAGATTAAAATTCATCCTGTCCCATGAGCAGGGACCTTCCAGTAGGCTGGGTTGACTCTGTCCATCCTGGTCCTGGACACTTCCAGGGCTTCTTCCAAGAATTCCTGCAGAATTTGGGGGTTTTTCTCACCTCTCTGTCCATATTTTTTCGTCTTGGAGAAGTTCCAACGATCCTCCCAGAACCATGGAATGATTTGGGTTGGGATGGACTTCAAAGCTCACCCAGTCCCATGAGCCAGGTTGGCTCCAAATCATGTCCAGCCTGGTCCTGGACACTTCCAGGGCTTTCTCCAAGAATCCCTGTGGAATTTGGGGGCTGCAGCAGCTTTTCCTCATCTCTCTGCCCATCCTTTCTCCTCATGGAGAAGTTCCAACGACCCTGACAGAACCATGGAATGATTTGGGTTGGGAAGGACCTCAAAGCTCATCCTGCCCCATGAGCAGGAACCTTCAACTAGGCTGGCTTGGCTCCAAATCATGTCCAGCCTAGTCCTGGACACTTCCAGGGCTTTCTTCAAGAATCCCCGTGGAATTTGGGGGCTGCAGCAGCTTTTCCTCATCTCTCTGTCCATCTTTTCATGGAGTTCCAACAACCCTCAGAGAACCATGGAATGATTTGGGTTGGGAAGGACCTCAAAGCTCATTCAGTCCCATGGGACCTTCCACCAGGCTGTGTTGGCTCCAAGCCCTGTCCAGCCTGGTCTTGGACACTTCCAGGACTTCCTTGAAGAATCCCTGTGGAATTTTGGGGCTGAAGGCAGCTTTTCCTCATCTCTCTGCCCATATTTTCTCTTCATTGAGTACCAACAACCCTCAGAGAACCATGGAACGATTTGGGTTGGGATGGACATTAAAGCTCATCCAGTCCCATGAGCAGGGACCTTCCACCAGGCTGGATTGACTCCAAGCTCTGTCCAACCTGGTCCTGGACACTTCCAGGGCTTCCTCCAAGAATTCCTGTGGAATTTGGGGGCTGCAGCAGCTTTTCCTCACCTTTCCTCATGGAGAAGTTCCAACAACCCTGACAGAACCGTGGAATGATTTGGGTTGGGAAGGACCTCAAAGCTCGTCCAGTCCTATGGGACCTTCCACCAGGCTGGGTTGACTCCAAGCTCTGTCCAGCCTGGCCTTGGACACTTCCAGGGATTTCTTCAAGAATTCCTGTGGAATTTGGGGGCTGCAGCAGCTTTTCCTCACCTCTCTGCCCGTATTTTCTCCTCGTGGAGTTCCAACAACACTCACAGAATAATTTAGTTTGGGATGGGCCTCGAAGCTCTTCCAGTTCTATGAGCCAGGTTGGTCTCTAAGTCCTGTCCAGCCTGGTCCTGGACAATTCCAGGGCTTCCTCCAAGAATCCCTGTGGAATTTGGGGGCTGCAGCAGCTTTTCCTCACCTTTCCTCATGGAGAAGTTCCAACAACCCTCACAGAACCGTGGAATGATTTGGGTTGACATGGACCTCAAAGCTCGTCCAGTCCTATGGGACCTTCCACCAGGCTGGGTTGACTCCAAGCTCTGTCCAGCCTGGCCTTGGACACTTCCAGGGATTTCTTCAAGAATTCCTGTGGAATTTGGGGGCTGCAGCAGCTTTTCCTCACCTCTCTGCCCGTATTTTCTCCTCGTGGAGTTCCAACAACACTCACAGAATAATTTAGTTTGGGATGGGCCTCGAAGCTCTTCCAGTTCTATGAGCCAGGTTGGTCTCTAAGTCCTGTCCAGCCTGGTCCTGGACAATTCCAGGGCTTCCTCCAAGAATCCCTGTGGAATTTGGGGGCTGCAGCAGCTTTTCCTCACCTTTCCTCATGGAGAAGTTCCAACAACCCTCACAGAACCGTGGAATGATTTGGGTTGACATGGACCTCAAAGCTCATCCAGTCCTATGGGACCTTCCACCAGGCTGGGTTGGCTCCAAGCTCTGTCCAGCCTGGCCTTGGACAATTCCAGGGCTTTCTTCAAGAATTCCTGTGGAATTTGGGGGCTCCAGCAGCTTTTCCTCATCTCTCTGCCCATCTTTTCATGGAGTTCCAACAACCCTGACAGAACCATGGAATGATTTGGGTTGGGATGGACCTCAAAGCTCATCCAGTCCTATGGGACCTTCCACCAGGCTGTGTTGGCTCCAAGCCCTGTCCAGCCTGGTCTTGGACACTTCCAGGACTTCCTTGAAGAATCCCTGTGGAATTTGGAGGCTGCAGCAGCTTTTCCTCATCTCTTTGTCCCATATTTTCTCTTCATTGAGTTCAAACAACCCTCACAGAACTGTGGAATGATTTGGGTTGGGATGGACCTCAAAGCTCGTCCAGTCCCATGAGCAGGGACCTTCCACCAGGCTGGGTTGGCTCCAAGCTCTGTCCAGCCTGGCCTTGGACACTTCCAGGGCTTTCTTCAAGAATTCCTGTGGAATTTGGGGGCTGCAGCAGCTTTTCCTCATCTCTCCGCCCGTATTTTCTCCTCGTGGAGTTCCAACAACACTCACAGAATAATTTAGTTTGGGATGGACCTCGAAGCTCACCCAGTTCTATGAGCCAGGTTGGTCTCTAAGTCCTGTCCAACCTGGTCCTGGACACTTCCAGGACTTCCTCCAAGAATCCCTGTGGAATTTGGGGGCTGCAGCAGCTTTTCCTCACCTTTCCTCATGGAGAAGTTCCAACAACCCTGACAGAACCATGGAATGATTTGGGTTGGGATGGATGTTAAAGCTCATCCAGTCCTATGGGACCTTCCACCAGGCTGGGTTGGCTCCAAACCATGTTCAGCCTGGCCTTGGACACTTCCAGGGCTTCCTCCAAGAATTCCTGTGGAATTTGGGGGCTGCAGCAGCTTTTCCTCACCTCTCTGCCCATCTTTTCTCTTTATGGAGTTCACACAATTCCCCATTCACTCTGGCAGGGAGGTGGCACCTGCCTGGTGTGGGATCAGAGGGATGAAAATATTCCAGAGGGACAAGAGCTGCAGGAAAAACTAAAATTCAGGGCTCAGCTTTGCTGCTGCATTTCCACTGGCAGTCAGTAAAGAAACAACATCAAAAAAAGAAAAAAAAAGCCCCCAAAGCCCCCAAAGCTCAGCCTGAGGTTCTCTCCAGAGCTTTTCTGAAATGAATGTTGAGCACCACACCACAAAAACCCACCCTGGCTGCAGCTCTCAGTTTTTCACTTTCTTCTCTTTTCTCCCCTCTTTCTCAGAAATTCAGATGCAAGAAAGTTGCCCACACAGAAAAAAAAACAACCCCAAAAGAGTGAAAAACAGGTTTTTTTGAAGCCAACAAAGGAGAGTTGGGGGGAACAGGTGCAAGGTGGAGGAGGAGAAGACAAATATGTGACTCTGAGCCTGTTTTTCCTTCTTTTTCTTTTCAATATCAATTTCTATCATTTTTCTATGTTTTTCTTTTTGATATAAATTTAATTTAAAATTTTTAAATTTTTTTAAAACATTTTTTTTTAATTTTAAAAAATTATATATCTTTTTAAAATACAATTCTTTAGCACTGAATGCTTGACATAGCAGCAATATTTTTTCCTCTCCATCATTTTCCAAGCATTGACTGTATTATTGCCACAACATCCAAACACACTCTTGGAGAGGCAAAAAAAGAAAATAAATTGGAGAAGTGTTCCCAAAGTGAGAACTGGGAGAACATTTGGCCTGGCTCTAGTAGGGACCAAACAGGAGGAGGAGGAGGCAGAAATTCCCCTTCCTGATGGGCACCAGCACACGAGGAAGGCGAAATATTAGAAAATAATAATTTCCTGTGAGGGTGGAGAGGGGCTGGGATGGAATTCCCAGATTTGCTGTGGCTGCCCCTGGATCCCTGGCAGTGCCCAAGGCCAGGTTGGACATTGGGGACAGTGGGAGGTGTCCCTGCCCATGGCAAGGAGTGGGATTTAAGGACAGGATTTAAGGTCCCTCCCAACCCAAATCATTCTATGGTTCCGTAATTTTATTTTTTTTTTTTTTTTTGGCTCTGGCACTGACTCTGTGCACCACAGGAGGAGAGAGGACAATTCCACCAGAATTCCCCAAGTTTTCCTTTTGTTGTGGTTTGAAAGCAAAATGAGTGAGAGGCTCCAAGTCAGAAATACAATTTAATAAGAAGAAAGGTAAAAAGGTAATAATAAAATAAAATCAATGCAATAACAAAAAAGAGCAGTGACAGAGTCAGAACACACCCTGAGCAGGGTGGGGGGAGCAGTCCAGGTGAGGGGCTCTTCCTGAAGCAGTGATCCCACAGAAAGGTCTGGGAGCTCTGCTCCTCTGGGAATCCAGTG
>NC_139763.1:2175576-2296393 GCF_965231275.1 Zosterops lateralis
CAAACCTCCCTGGGCAGCTCATCCCAAGGCCTGACCACTCTGCCAGGGAAATTTCCTTGCCCAATCTCCAGCCTGAGCCTCCCCTGGTGCAATTTGAGGCCATTTCCTCTCCTCCTTTCCCTGCCCCTCCTGGCAGGGACTTGTGCAGAGCAATGAGGTCCTGAGTGGCTCCACTCATTTAAAGCCTCCAACAGATCCTAAGAAAAACTGGAGTGAATTATCTGAAACCAGATGTGCCATTTTAAGACCTTATTTTGAACCATCTCTGCACTTAAAGCACATCTGAGTGTTCATCCCAAGGCCTGACCACTCTGCCAGGGAAATTTCCTTTCCCAATCTCCAGCCTGACCCTCCACACTCACTCACCAACCCAACCCAACCCAGTGAAATAACACCAATAACCCCGAGAACACCCACCTGGCACCTCCCCTGGCTCTCCCCCAGCCCCTTTGGAGGAGCAGCTGGGACATGGGGTGGGGAATTCCAGTGGGTTCCATGGGAATGCTGGGCTTTATTTATTCAAGGGATATTATTCAGCATTTCATCCTTCCCAGAGCCTTCCTTGGACGTGCCGTCCTCGGTGTCGCCGCTCTGAGTCACGAGGGGAAACAACAACTGGGTTTTGCTTTGGGCTCTGAGCCCAGGCTCCAACCTCAGCACTTTTCTTTTGGTCCAGCTGGCCTCAGCTTTATTCCAAATATTTTTTAATTTTTTTTTAAGTTGGTTTTTTTTTTTTTTTTTTTTTTTTTTTTTTTTAATTATTATTATTTTTTTTTTTTTTTTTTTTTTTTTAAGGGTTTTTTTTAGGGTTTTTTTAGGTTTTTTTTTTTTTTTTTTTTTTTTTCCCCAGGAGCTCGTTCAAATAACGCTGAGGTTTCCTGGTTTCGTGTTTTGGGGAGGGAAATTTCCTGTGGGGAGAAAAATAATAATAATAATTAAAAAACAACACGTGGGCAAAAAATAGTCCCAAATAAATTCCTTGTGCCTTCAAAAGTAGAACCACAGAGAGAAAAAGGGACTGGGGTTGTTTTATCTGTGGTGAAGTTGACAAAATCATGGAATGGGTTGGGTTGGGTTGGGTTGGGTTGGGTTGGGTTGGGTTGGGAGGGATTTTAGGGATCCTACAAGCCCCAATGTCCAGCCTGGCCTTGGGCACTGCCAGAGATCCAGGGGCAGCCACAGCAAATCTGGGAATTCTCTTCCAGGGAACAATAACAAAATTAATAACAAAATTCCTTCCCCGTATCCCATTTAAATTTTTCATGGATTGTGCAGAAGCCAAAGAGGAAAATAATTGATCTGTGTTTAATTCAAGTCCACATAATTTTATATTTCAGTGTTGTCCTAAATTCAGATTTTTTTTTTTTTAAGTGGATATTGAATTTTTCTGAGCTGCGATTTTTATTTTTTTTTAAAGTGTATATTGAATTTTTCCTAACTGGAATCCTTGAATAAACGATCCCTTTCCAGCAAATTCATGAAAGGCAAAACTCCTTTTAACTCTCTAAACAAACAATATTTTTAACTCTCTAAAACAAATCCAGTCCATCTGGCTTTGCAATTCCACCTCATATTGCAAAAAAAAAAACAACCCAACAACACACATTTTGCTGGCAAAGGAGGGGGTTTTTTTGAGTTTTTTTTTATTTTTTTTTTTTAACACTTGAGAACTGGGTCAAAAGTGAGGCCTTGCACCATCCTGGGTGTCACCTCTTCTCCCAGAAGGGACAGGGACAGATGAGATGAGAATTTGGGGCTCTGTCAGTGCTGTGTCACTTGTTGGCCCGAGGAGCCGCCACCTGCTGCTCTCTGCTGTCACTTCCCAGCACCTCCCCAGGGATTTAAATGAAGTTTTTTCATTCATTCAACACCATGAGCTGGAATTTCTGGGAAGTGAGAACGTGGCAGGAAGGGTTAAAAAATGGTTAAAAAAAAAATGCAGGAATGGTTCACAAAATGGTTCACAAAATGGTTCAAAATGGTTCAAAAATGGTTCAAATGGTTCAAAAATAGTTCAAATGCTTCAAAATGGATCAAATGGTTCAAATGGTACAAATGGTTCAGATGGTTCAAAAATGGTTTAAAAATGGTTCAAAAAATTGCAGGAATGGTTCCAAAAATAGTTCAAATGGTTCAAAATGGTTCAAAGGGATCAAAAATGGTTAAAAAAATAAATGCAGGAATGATTCCAAAAATGGTACAAATGGTTCAAAAATGGTTCAAATGGTTCAAATGGTTCAAAAATGGTTCAAATGGTTCAAAAGGTTCAAATGGTTCAAATGGTTCAAATGGTTCAAATGGTACAAAAATGGTTCAAAAATGGTTAAAAAATCGTTCAAAACAGTTGAAAATGGTTCAAATGGTTCAAAAATTGTTGAAATGGTTCAAAAATGGTTCAAAAAATGCAGGAATGGTTCCAAAAAATAGTACAAATGGTTCAAAATGGTTCAAATGATTCAAAAATGGTTCAAAATGGTACAAAAATGGTTCACAATGGTACAAATGATTCAAAAATGGTTCAAAAAATGGTTCAAAAAATGGTTCAAAAATGGTTCAAATGGTTCAAAATTGTTCAAATGGTTCAAAAAATGGTTCAAAATGGTCCAAATGGTTCAAAAATGGTTCAAAAAAAATGGTTCAAAAATGGTTAAAAAAAATAATTGCAGGAATGGTTCCAAAAAATAGTTTAAATGGTTCAAAATGGTTTGAATGGTTCAAATGGTTCAAATGGTTCAAAATGGTTCAAAAATGGTTCAAAAATAGTTCAAAAATGGTACAAATGGTTCCAAAAATTATTCAAATGGTTCAAATGGTTCAAAAATGGTACAAATGGTTCAAATGGTTCAAAAATTGTTCAAAATGGTTCAAAAATGGTTCAAAATGGTTCAAATGGTTCAGAAATGGTTCAAATGGTTCAAAAATGGTTCAAATGTTTCAAATGGTTCAAAAATAGTTCAAATGGTTCAAAAATGGTTCAAAAATGGTTCAAATGGTTCAAATGGTTCAAAAAATGGTTCAAAATGGTCCAAATGGTTCAAAAATAGTTCAAATGGTTCAAAATGGCTCAAATGGTTCAAAAATGGTTCAAAAAATGGTTCAAAAATGGTTCAAAAAATGGTTCAAAAATGGTTCAAAAATGGTTCAAAAATGGTTCAAATGGTTCAGAAATGGTTCAAAAAAATAAATGCAGGAATGGTTCAAAAAATGATTCAAACTGGTTCAAACTGGTTTGAAAATGGTTCAAAATGGTTCAAAATGGTTCAAATGGTTCAAAATGGTTCAAAACAGCTCAAAATGGTTCAAAATGGTTCAAATGGTTCAAATGGTTCAAAATGGTTCAAAACAGCTCAAAATGGTTCAAATGGTTCAAAAATGGTTCAAAAATGGTTCAAAAAAAATGGTTCAAAAATGGTTCAAAAAAATAATTGCAGGAATGGTTCCAAAAATAGTTTAAATGGTTCAAAATGGTTTGAATGGTTCAAATGGTTCAAAATGGTTCAAAAATGGTTCAAAAATAGTTCAAAAATGGTACAAATGGTTCCAAAAATTATTCAAATGGTTCAAAACAGTTCAAAAATGGTTCAAATGGTTCAAATGGTTCAAATGGTTCAAAAATTGTTCAAAAATGGTTCAAATGGTTCCAAAAATTATTCAAATGGTTCAAATGGTTCAAAAATGGTTCAAATGGTTCAAATGGTTCAAATGGTTCAAATGGTTCAAATGGTTCAAAAATTGTTCAAAAATGGTTCAAAAATGGTACAAATGGTACAAATGGTTCCAAAAATTATTCAAATGGTTCAAATGGTTCAAAAATGGTACAAATGGTTCAAATGGTTCAAATGGTTCAAATGGTTCAGATGGTTCAAAAATGGTTTAAAAATGGTTCAAAAAATTGCAGGAATGGTTCCAAAAATAGTTCAAATGGTTCAAAACAGCTCAAAATGGTTCAAATGGTTAAGAAATGGTTCAAATGGTTCAAATAGTTCAAAAATGGTTCAAAAATGGTTCAAAAATAGTTCAAAACAGTTGAAAATGGTTCCAATGGTTCAAAAATTGTTGAAATGGTTCAAAAATGGTTCAAAAAATGCAGGAATGGTTCAAAAAAAATAGTACAAATGGTTCAAAATGGATCAAATGGTTCAAAAATGGTTCAAAATGGTTCAAAACAGCTCAAAATGGTTCAAATAGTTCAAAAACGGTTCAAAAATGGTTCAAAAAAATTGCAGGAATGGTTCCAAAAATAGTACAAATGGTTTAAAAATGGTTCAAATGGTTCAAATGGTTCAAATGGTTCAAAAATGGTTCAAAAATGGTTAAAAAATAGTTCAAAACAGTTGAAAATGGTTCAAATGGTTCAAAATGGTTCAAAATGGTCCAAAAATGGTTCAAAAATGGTTTAAAAAAAAAAACAAACAGGAATGGTTCCAAAAATAGTACAAATGGTTCAAAATGGTTCAAATGGTTCAAAAATGGTTCAAAATGGTTCAAAACAGCTCAAAATGGTTCAAATAGTTCAAAAACGGTTCAAAAATGGTTCAAAAAAATTGCAGGAATGGTTCCAAAAATAGTACAAATGGTTTAAAAATGGTTCAAATGGTTCAAATGGTTCAAATGGTTCAAAAATGGTTCAAAAATGGTTAAAAAATAGTTCAAAACAGTTGAAAATGGTTCAAATGGTTCAAAATGGTTCAAAATGGTCCAAAAATGGTTCAAAAATGGTTTAAAAAAAAAAACAAACAGGAATGGTTCCAAAAATAGTACAAATGGTTCAAAAATGGTTCAAAAATGGTTCAAAAAACTGCAGGAAATGTCCCCAGAGCTGTGCCCTCCTTTGTGCTCGGCCACCAAGTGCTGCTCCCAAGGGTTTGTTGATTTTTCTCTTTATTATGGAAGATTTAGAGGCGCCGGTGATGGGTTTTGTCGGCTCCTGGATTTCCTGGAATCCTGGGAGGGTCTTGATGCGGATGGGGGAGGCAGATGAGGACAGGGCAAGGAATTGGGAGTGGGGGGAGACCAGGAACCCAGTGGAGGGTCTGATATCCAAGACAAGGTGAGAAAAGAGCTGGAATCACACCTGGAATGGGCTCAGGAAATATCTCAGGGCTCAGGTGATGCTTTGGGAAGGGTGAGCTGGAACAGAGACTGGACAGAGCTGGGGAATAAAGAAAATATTTATTGAAAGGCCTTTAAGGTACACCTTGGGCAGGACAAGAGCCTGGCCAGGGCTACACCCAAGGGGGACACAAAATGGACACAAAATGGGCACGAAATGGACATAAAATGGAAAAAATGGTCACAAAATAGTCACAAAAGGGACACAAAATGGTCACAAAATGGTCACAAAATGGTCACAAAATGGAAAAAAATGAATACAAAATGGACAAAAAATGGGCACAAAATGTAAAAAATGAACACAAAATGGGCCCAAAATGGTCACAAAATGGACACAAAAGGGACACAAAAGGGACACAAAATGGACACAAAATTGACACAAAATGGACCCAGAATAGTCACAAAATGGACACAAAATGGTCACAAAATGGGCACAAAATGGGCACAAAATGGACACAAAATGGACGCAAAATGGTCAAAAAATGGACACAAGATGGTCCCCAAATGGACCCAAAATGGTCACACAATGGTCACAAAATGGCACAAAATGGAAACAAAACGGAAAAAAAATGGACAAAAAATGGACACAAAATGGTCACAAAATTGTCACAGAATGGGCACAAAATGGACACAAAATCCTCAAGAAATTGACACAAAATGGTCACAAAATGGACACAAAAGAGACAAGAAATGGACACAAAATGGATCCAAAATGTTCCGAAAATGGATCCAAAGTGGACCCGAAATGGACCCAAAATAGTCACAAAATGGACACACAATGGACACAAAATGGAACAAAATGGACATAAAATGGTCAAAAAATGGTCACAAAATGGTCACAAAATGGACACAAAATGGACAAAAAATGGACACAAACTGGACACAAAATGGACACAAAATGGTCACAAAATGGACACAAAATGGTCACAAAATGGTCACAAAATGGACACAAAAGGGACACCTGGTCAGGAGGTCTCACACTTTTCTAAGTTTTGGTCCATTTGCACCTTGGGGTTGAATTGTCCAATCCCAGCCCCAGGTGGTGCAGTCCCATCCTTCTTGTTTTCTCTCCTCAGCCCAGCCTTGGTTGTGCTTTTGGGCCTGAACACTTGTCCCAGTTGTCCTTGGTGTGCAGCAGGAAAAGGATTTGTTTTGTGTCCCTGCTGTGTGCAGAGCTGAGTGACACTGACTGTGAGCTCAGAGCTGCCCCCCTGGCCACCACAGACACATCAAATACAGCAAAGAGAAAACTTGAGGCATCACTGGAGTCCTGCAAAGTCTGCAGGGAAGGCACAGGAGGGTCCTGGCTGCATCCACAGGTGGGTGGGTGCCAATATTCCAGATTTTTTGTGACCTCCTGGAGGCTGAGAGAAGCTCCCTTTGCCTGCCTGGTGCTGTCATTGTCCCAGTTTGAGATCCCTGATCTCCACCATGGAGTGAAAACCTTTCCATGGAACCACCTGTGCTGGCCTGGACAGTGGATAAATTATCAGGAAAATCCAGTGGTTGAGATAAATAACCTCATTTCTATGGATGAAAGAGGAATAATGCTGGAGATAAAACTCTAAAAAATTGCCTGTGGATAAATTATCAGGAGAATCCAGTGGTTGAGTAAAATAACCTCGTTTCTATGGATGAAAGGGGAATAATGCTGGAGATAAAACTCTAAAAATTGCCTGTGTGGGGAACAACTGGATTTTGGATTTGGTTTTGGACCAGGTTGGACATTGGGGCTTGGAGCAACCTGGGACAGGGGAAGTTGTCCCTGCCCATGGCTTGGATCTGGATTTGGACAATCTTTAAGGTGCTTTTTTAAGCAAAATCACTCCAAGACTGTGATTTTATGATTCTGTGTGATGGACACTGATGACTCCTGATGTTAAACTCGCTCAGAAGTTTCTCCAAGCTGGAGCCCCGTGGCAAAATCTGGGAAAGCCAAATTTGGCACTGAGACAGCAGAAAAAACCTGAAATAACTTCAGCTCTTTCAGCACAATTAAAGGCCTAGAAAAATTCACTTTTCACACCCAGCAGATGAGCTCATTATCCTATCTCCTGCAAAAAATAAAAAAAAAACACCACCGGGGCATTGTTGGGCTCACCAAGAGCAACAACAAAGGGCAGATGCTGAGTTGAGGTGTCAGGAGAGAATTTCAGCTGTTGAGGTGAAAGGCTTTGATGTGGCTGCTCAGACAACGACGAGCCTCGCGCTTCCATCCACTCCCTGCAGCTGAAAAAAAAAAAAAAAAACCTGAAAAATCACTTTTTAAAATGCAAAATGTGCGTTTAAATTAATTAAATGAGCTCTATGTCTTGGCTGCCCGATGAAGCTGCAAAATCAAAATGCAAACCCAAACTGCAGCGGGTTAAAAAATGAGATCACATCAAGATCAAGGAGGGGGGGTTTTGTTTCAAACTCACTTTTCGAGGCACAAACAAAACAAAGGTGAAAACAAAGCTCTTTCTTCTCACCTTTCCCCTTTTCCCCTCCCTGGGGTGCTGCAGAAAGAGCAGAGAGGCTTTGCCACCCCTTTGCTTGGGTGGTTTGATGGTTTTTTTGTGGCAGCAGAATGGAGGATTTGCTGTGCTGAGCTCTCTGCAAACCCCACCAGATTCTTTCCCAAAAGATTTACCATTTTTTTACCATAATAAGCAAATACATCTTAATAGATTTTTATTTTTTTTTTCCTCCTCAAAGTGGCTGTGGTTCAGTGGGCCCAAACCCTGCATGAGGGATTTTTTCCATTATTTAAATTCAGTGGTAGAATCAGGAACAGAATCTCGCTGGTTCTAGGCCAGATTTAAAAAGATCTGTCTATTTAAGAGTTTTTTTGCCTCAACATCTTTCAGGCACTTTTAAAAACGTCCTCTCAGTTTCAGGAATTTTGGCTTTGCAGAGCAAAAAACTCCAAAATAAAACAAAGTCCAAGGGAGTAAATAAAGGGGCTGGAAAACACAACCTGGGAGGAGAAAATGAACTGGGCAAGGGGCTGAGCCTGGAGAAAAGAAGGCTCAGGGGGGACCTGGTGGCTCTGCACAAGTCCCTGCCAGGAGGGGCAGGGAAAGGAGGAGAGGAAATGGCCTCAAATTGCACCAGGGGAGGCTCAGGCTGGAGATTGGGCAAGGAAATTTCCCTGGCAGAGTGGTCAGGCCTTGGGATGAGCTGCCCAGGGAGGTTTGGAGTCACTGTCTGGGGGAGTGTTCAGGAGGAGGCTGGAGGTGGCCCTTGGGGACAGGCTTTGGGCTGATGCTGGTGCTGCTGGGGTGGCACTGCCTGATCCTCAGGGGCTCTTCCCACCTTGGCCATTCCATGGAATCAAAGCCAAAGGCACCTGCACATCCACCAAATCTTCAGGGGGCCACAACTCCCAATTCATCTGCTCCCAGCCTCAGCCCCTTGAGGGCTGTCAGGAGTCTCCAGGATGGTCCCTCCCATCCAAAGCTCAGCTTCCTCCAAAGCCAAAGGGCTGAGATGAAGTTCAGCTGAGCTTTGGAGTGACAGGCTGGAGGTGGCCCTTGGGGACAGGGTTGGGGTGATGCTGGTGGCACTGGGGTGGCATTGGCTGATCCTGAAGGATTTTTCCCACTTTGATAATTCCCACACTATTTTTTTAAGGAGAGACAATTCCTCATTATGTTTATTATAAATCTACACGATTATTAATCAGTGGGTGCCCCCTTTTCCAGAGTTTTTACAAGAAATATCCCCACACTTCCCTCCACCCTGTTTTCCAAAAAAAACCACATTGGTCCAAACTCCCCTCCCAGGCTCCCACAAACAAACCCACCAAAAAAAATAATTCTGGGTTTCCCACAGTGATTTCTTCCAGCATTTGTGTGCACAAAGCTTTGGAAATCAGCAAGGATAAGGAATTCCAACAGGAAAAGAAATACAAAGGATCCAGAGAAAGTTAAGAATTAATTTCATTTGACATTTGCACATTTTAAATTCTATTAAATCACTTTGTCTCACTCAAACCACAGGGAGAACGGGTGGGAAGAGATAGAAATTAAAATAATAAAATAATTATTAATAAATATTATTAATAATAATATTAAAACAAATTAATAAAAATTAATAAAATATAAATAAATAAAATATACGTGATGCATATGTATTATATGTTTATTAAAATATAATAAAATAAAAATAAATAAAACAAAAAAATTTAAATAACATGGGAGATTCTCAAAGCAGCTGCCAGTTGTGATTCTCAGATTTCACAGAATTTTTTTTTATTTTGGGATCAAGAATAAAATGAGACCATTCAACACAACTGGGGACAAGTGGAGGAGCAAAGAAGTGAATTTTCCTTGGAGAAACAAGGACAGAGAGAGGAAGAGGCAGGAATTCCTCACCCCAATCCAATGGGGGAATGAGGAGGGATAAATATCCTGATCTTGAGTGGTTTAGAGGGAAATGGGATTCCAATGATCCAGATTATTCCTTCCAGCTCCAGGGTTGGGATCTGGGATTGGAAATCCCAGAGGGGGAAGATCCCATGGAACCAGGCAGCTCCCTAGTGGCTGCAGGGATGTGGAGGTTGCAGGATTTCCCAAGCTGAGCTCAAGTTTTGCCCCAGATCTGATTTTTTTTTTTTTTTTTAAATATATCTTTTTTAATTAAGATTTTTTTTTATTAAGTGTTTATTAACTCTTAGAACCACTCATCCAATAAAACTATTTACAAACGATGAGCAAGAGCTTCAAACAATTTACTTGCACTTTTTATGTTTTGTTTTGTTTTGTTTTGTTTTGTTTTGTTTTGTTTTGTTTTGTTTTGTTTTGTTTTAATGTGCCTTCAGTAAATTCTTGCTTTTAACCCCTTTAATTTTTTTCCTCTTCAGGAATTTGTGCTGCTGGGGATGGGTCACCACAGGAGGAAAAATCTGGGAGTCTCCCCTCAAATTCCTTGCCTTGTGTCAGGGTTTTAAAGTTCCTTCTCCACTTTCATCCCTTGTATTTTGGATACAAAAAATTGTTTTGGTCTTAAAACCCGACATAGAAATCCCAAATCCAAAATAAAAACACCCAAAGAGTCTCAATCCAAACCACCAGGGAAAGTTTTGGTGTTGGAGTTCCAGGGCTTGAAATTATCCCCAGAATTCACCTGAATTTGAAGGAGAAATCTGTGATTCCTGCACAGGGATTTATTTCTCACATTCAATTCTCACCAGAGGAAAAAACGACCCTGTGGGGATTTTAAGGTGCACCCAAATTGTTGTGGGGTTTCTCCACCACCATCTCCATCCTCACGGGATGTGGGACGCAAACCTTTTCCCAATTTTCTTTGCATCCTTCTCCACTTTCATCCCTTGTATTTTGGATACACAAAATTGTTTCAGTCTTAAAACTCCATGTGAGATTTTGGTCTTAAAACCCGACACGAGAACTCCCAAAACCAAAATAAAAACACCCAAAGAGTCTCAATCCAAACCACCAAGGAAAATTTTGGTGTTGGAGTTCCAGGGCTTGAAATTATCCCCAGAATTCACCCAAATTTGAAGGAGAAATCTGTGATCCCTTCACAGGCACATCCTCATTCCCATTAAATTCCCACTGGAGGAAAAACGACCCTGTGGGGATTTTAAGGTGAACCCAAATTGTTTTGGGGTTTCTCCAGCACCTCCATCCTCATGGGATGTGGGACACAAACCTTTTCCCCATTTTCTTTGCATCCTTCTCCACTTTCATCCCTTGTATTTTGGATACACAAAGGTTTGTTTTGGTCTTAAAACCCGACACGAGAACTCCCAAAACCAAAATAAAAACACCCAAAGAGTCTCAATCCAAACCACCAGGGAAAGTTTTGGTGTTGGAGTTCCAGGGCTTGAAATTATCCCCAGAATTCACCCGAATTTGAAGGAGAAATCTGTGATTCCTTCACAGGCACATCCTCATTCCCATTTGATTCCCATCAGAAAAAACAACCCTGTGGGGATTTTAAGGTGCACCCAAATTGTTGTGGGGTTTCTCCAGCACCTCCATCCTCATGGGATGTGGGACACAAACCTTTCCCCATTTTCTTTGCATCCTTCTCCACTTTCATCCCTTGTATTTTGGATACACAAAATTGTTTCAGTCTTAAAACTCGATGTGAGATTTTGGCCTTAAACCCGACACGAGAAATCCCAAATCCAAAATAAAAACACCCAAGGAGTCTCAATCCAAACCACCATGGAAAGTTTTGGTGTTGGAGCTCCAGGGCTTGAAAGTATCCCCAGAACTCACCTGAATTTGAAGGAGAAATCTGTGATCCCTTCACAGGCACATCCTCATTCCCATTAAATTCCCACCAGAGGAAAAACAACCCTGTGGGGATTTTAAGGTGCACCCAAATTGTTGTGGGGTTTCTCCAGCACCTCCATCCTCATGGGATGTGGGACACAAACCTTTTCCCAATTTTCTTTGCATCCTTCTCCACTTTCAACCCTTGTATTTTGGATACACAAAATTGTGGGTTTGTTTTGGTCTTAAAACTCGACACGAGAACTCCCAAATCCAAAATGAAAACACCCAAAAGGGTCTGAATTTAAAAACACCAAGGAAAGTTTTGGTGTTGGAGCTCCAGGGCTTGAAATTATCCCCAGAACTCGCCCGAATTTGAAGGAGGAATCTGTGATTCCTGCAGGGATTGATTTCTCAAAGGCACATCCTCATTCCCATTAAATTCCCACTGAAGGAAAAACAACCCTGTGGGGATTTTAAGGTGCACCCAAATTGTTGTGGGGTTTCTCCAGCACCTCCATCCTCATGGGATGTGGGACACAAACCTTTCCCCATTTTTTTTCCCCCCATTTTCTTTGCATCTTTCTCCACTTTCATCCCTTGTATTTTGGATACACAAAAGTTTGTTTTGGTCTTAAAACCCGACACGAGAACTCCCAAAACCAAAATAAAAACACCCAAAGAGTCTCAATCCAAACCACCAAGGAAAATTTTGGTGTTGGAGCTCCAGGGCTTGAAATTATCCCCAGAACTCGCCCGAATTTAAAGGAGAAATCTGTGATTCCTTCACAGGCACATCCTCATTCCAGTTCAATTCCCACCAGAGGAAAAACGACCCTGTGGGGATTTTAAGGTGCACCCAAATTGTTGTGGGGTTTCTCCAGCACCTCCATCCTCATGGGATGTGGGACACAAACCTTTCCCCATTTTTTTTTTTTCCCTCATTTTCTTTGCATCCCATTCGCCAGAGGAGAAGGAATGGGCTGATGAGTTTCATTAATTGCCTCAAAAAAAAAAAAAAAAAAAAAATCAAAGCGCAAACTGATTTTTTTTGGGGGGCATTGGAGGCAGCCAGGTTTAGTAAGACTTTAACAAAAATGTGTTATGTTGGAAAGAGGAGACTCCCAGGCGCCAGGAGTGAAACATTATCCTCCTCAGACAAAGTCCCAGACAAAGATCTTTATCTGGGAATGATATATGGGATATAGTTTGGAGATGACTCCACAATAATACCTTTATTAGTGTCCAAGTTGAACAACTTAAAAGGGAAAAGAAAGAAAAAAAAAAATTTAAAAAAAAAATCATATTTCTCCTTTTGTTACTCGCCCAAATAAGGGCAGGAAGTTTCCGATGGGGCTGGGTTTGGAAAGGACAGAAAAAAAATAAAAAATAAAACCATAATTAGGTTTAAATAGCACCAATATTTGTGGTGGTGAAGAGGGGGGATGGATGGAGCAACTGGAGGATTGAGGAGCCAAAACTTGCTCGGGGTTTGCTGCTGATGCAACTCCCCTGGAAGCGGCACAAATCCATCAGGGAGGGGATCGGGAACAGGCCAAGAGGAGAAATTCAGATTAATCTGAGGATGTTTTGCTGTTCCTCATCAGAATTCCTCCAGATAAAGCTGGTGGGGATGGATTTTTTCAGGCTCTGAAATCAGGGAGAAAAACCAGATTTAAAACAAGATCCAAAGCTGGGAAATTCCTTGGAGTTTTCAAATTTTTTTTTAGGAGCAGTGGCTTGAGGATGGATAGAACAGGCCAAGAGCAGAAATTCAGATTAATCTGAGGATGCTTTGCTGTTCCTCATCAGAATTCCCCCAGATAAAGCTGGTGGGGATGGATTTTTCAGGCAGCTCATTGTGCTCTGAAATCGGGGAGAAAAACCAGATTTAAAACAAGATAACAAGTCCAAAGCTGGGAAATTCCTTGGAGTTTTTGAATTTTTCTAGTAAAAATAGCTTGAGGATGGATAGAACAGGCCAAGAGGAGAAATTCAGATTAATCTGAGGATGTTTTGCTGTTCCTCATCAGAATTTCTCCAGAAAGAGCTGGTGGGGATGGATTTTTCAGGCAGCTCATTGTGCTCTGAAATTGGGGAGAAAAACCAGATTTAAAACAAGATAACAAGTCCAAAGCTGGGAAATTCCTTGGAGTTTTTGAATTTTTTTTAGTAAAAATAGCTTGAGGATGGATAGAACAGGCCAAGAGGAGAAATTCAGATTAATCTGAGGATGCTTTGCTGTTCCTCATCAGAATTCCTTTTTCAGGCAGCTCATTGTGCTCTGAAATTGGGGAGAAAAACCAGATTTAAAGTAAGATACCAAGTCCAAAGCTGGGAAATTCCTTGGAGTTTTCAAAATTTTTATAGAGCAATGGCTTGAGGATGGATAGAACAGGCCAAGAGCAGAAATTCAGATTAATCTGAGGATGTTTTGCTGTTCCTCATCAGAATTCCCCCAGATAAAACTGGTGGGGATGGATTTTCAGGCTCTAAAATCAGGGAGAAAAACCAGATTTAAAACAAGATAACAAGTCCAAAGCTGGGAAATTCCTTGGAGTTTTCGAATTTTTCTAGTAAAAATAGCTTGAGGATGGATAGAACAGGCCAAGAGCAGAAATTCAGATTAATCTGAGGATGCTTTGCTGTTCCTCATCAGAATTCCTCCAGATAAAGCTGGTGGGGATGGATTTTCAGGCTCTGAAATCAGGGAGAAAAACCAGATTTAATACAAGATCCAAAGCTGGGAAAATTCTTGGAGTTTTTTAATTTTTTTTAGGAGCACTGGCTTGAGGATGGATAGAACAGGCCAAGAGGAGAAATTCAGATTAATCTGAGGATGTTTTGCTGTTCCTCATCAGAATTCCCCCAGATAAAGCTGGTGGGGATGGATTTTCAGGCTCTGAAATCAGGGAGAAAAACCAGATTTAAAACAAGATCCAAAGCTGGGAAATTCCTTGGAGTTTTTGAAATTTTTTTAGAGGATGGATAGAACAGGCCAAGAGGAGAAATTCAGATTAATCTGATGATGCTTTGCTGTTCCTCATCAGAATTCCTCCAGATAAAGCTGGTGGGGATGGATTTTCAGGCTCTGAAATCAGGGAGAAAAACCAGATTTAAAGTAAGATACCAAGTCCAAAGCTGGGAAATTCCTTGGAGTTTTTTAATTTTTTTTTTAGGAGCAATGGCTTGAGGATGGATAGAACAAACCAAGAGGAGAAATTCAGATTAATCTGAGGATGTTTTGCTGTTCCTTATCAGAATTCCCCCAGATAAAGCTGGTGGGGATGGATTTTCAGGCTCTGAAATCAGGGAGAAAAAACAGATTTAATGCAAGATCCAAAGCTGGGAAATTCCTTGGAGTTTTCAAATAGTTTAGTAAAAATATCTTGATGATGGGTAAACTTTCAGGGAGATATTCACTTTAAAAATCAGATTTTTATTTTATTTTTTTTTTTAATTTATTATTATTTATTTTTTTCACTGAAAAAAGCTTGGAATGGGTTGCACAGAGAAATGATGGAGTCACCATCTTTGAAAATATCCAGGAAAAATCATGATGTGGCCCTTGGGGACACGATTTTGGGCTGCTGATGGTGGCGCTGAATGTCTCCTCCAATTTTTAGGATTTGGGATTTTCAATCTCCAGCATTTCAATGTCTTTTTTTTTTTTTTTTTTTTTTTTTTTTTTTATTTTTTATTTTTTTAATTTTTTTTTATTTTTTAATGAGATGTGGCCTCACCAGGGCTGAGACCTCATGAAGACTTTGGAGACCTCAGAAAACACAAAACCCTCATTTACCTGGTCACCTTCAAAAACCCCAAAAAGACACGGAAAAGTGTAAAAAAAGGTTCCTTAAGGTTCAGGATCACAGGGCTCTTCCAGGTGCTCCTCCAAGTTGTTTTTTTTTGGGATGAGAATCCTCAAATATTTTCAGTGGGAAAGTAAAAAAAAGTTCTGCTGGTTGGGAATCCCTTCTATGGGTGGATGGTGCAGATAAAAGTGGGTTGGGAAGGCTCTAAAAGCTGATTTTTGAACCTCCCAACCTTCAAAATCCACCTGTGGGGTATTTGGGGTCAGAGGATATTTGGGTTTGGGAACGGGGCTCCTGTCCCTGCTGGTTTTGGGATTTGGGATAAATCACTTCAGCCTCGCCCTTGAGGACAGAGACACTAAAACCACTTAACCCCTCATTTCACGGGTCAAGGAGCTCGCTGTGAAACGGAACAAATCGATCTGAGAGAATAAATGTCGTCCTGCAGCCTCTGCAGGCACCGGGGACGGAGCTGTGATCCCAAAAATTCCCTGATTTTCTGCAGGAAAACCCCACAAGTTGTCACTGCACGGCTCAGGAAAGTGTCTGAGTTTGGGAAGTGGAACTGAGGTGCTGCTCTGCTGGGAGGGGAGTGACAGGAGAGGTGGGGAGATGAGGATGTGTCCAATTCACTCCTTTTTCCCAAATTTTTCCCCATTTTTTCCCCATTTTCCCCCATTTTCCCCCATTTTCCCCCATTTTTCCCCAATTTTTCCCCATTTCTCACAAGTTTTTCCCAATTTTTTCCCAATTTTTTCCCAATTTTTTCCCAATTTTTCCCCCATTTTTCCCCATTTTTCCCCAATTTTTCCCCATTTCTCACAAGTTTTTCCCAATTTTTTCCCAATTTTTTTGCATGTCTCACAAATTTTTCAGACTTTCCCCGTTTTTCCCCATTTTTCCCATTTTTTCCATTTTTTTCCCAATTTTCCCCATTTCTCATAATTTTTTCCAATTTCCCCGTTTTTCCCGTTTTCCCCCACTTTCATAATTTTTCCCCATTTTTTCCCAAATTTTCCAGTTTTCCCCATTTTTCCCATTTTCCCTATTTTCATCATTTTCCCCAATTTTTTCCAATTTTCCCCATTTCTCCCAATTTTTCCAATTTTCCCCAATTTTTCCCAATTTTTCTCAATCTTTCCCCATTTCTCACAATTTTTTTCAGATTTTCCCCATTTTTCCCAATTTTTCCCTATTTCCCAATTATTTTCCAGTTTTTCCTAATTTTTCCCATTTTTTCCAGTTTTTCCCAATTTTTTCCCAATTTTTCCCCAATTTTTTCCAATTTTTCCCAATTTTCCCCAATTTTTTCCAGTTTTTCCCAATTTTCCCCATTTTTCACAAATTTTTCAGATTTTCCCCGTTTTTCCCCATTTTTCCCATTTTTCCCCATTTTCATAATTTTTCCCCATTTTTTTCCATTTTCCCCATTTTTCCCCATTTTTCCCAATTTTTCCCAATTTTTCCCAATTTTTCCAATTTTCCGTGTTTTTCCCATTTTTTCTCTATTTTTTCCAATTTTCCCCATTTCTCCCAATTTTTTCCTATTTTTCCCATTTTTTTTCCAATTATCCCCATTTTTCCTAATTTTCCCCAATTTTTTCCAAGTTTTCCCCATTTCTCACAATTTTTTCAGATTTTCCCCATTTTTCCAAATTTTTCCCCTTTTTTTCCCAATTTTTTCCAATTTTCCCATTTTTTCCCAAACTGGGGGAAAAAAAATAAAAATTCCCTCGCTGGGAATTTCAGCCGGGAAAAATCGGGAAAAATTGGGAAAATCTGAAAAACTTGTGAAAAATTCCTGGAAATTTTACAGGAATTTGAGGCAAAGGAATTTCCCTAAAATGTGCAGCTGAAAAATTCCAAAATATTCACAATGTCCCAGGGCTGGTTTTACACTGGGATGAGCAGCAGGAAAAAAAAAAAAAAAATAAGATATTTTAATTTTCAAATGACAAATTGATTTCCTGGAAAAATTCCCTTTTTTTTGGTTTTTTGGGGTTTTGTTGGGGTTTTTTTGTTTGTTTGTTTGTTTGTTTTTTTTTTTTTTTGTTTGTTTGGTTGGTTGGTTGGTTTTTTTTTTGTGTGTGTGGTTTTTTTTTTGTTTTGTTTTGTTGGTTTTTTTTGTTTTTTTTTTTTTTTGAGGTTTTGTTGGGGTTTTTTTTTGTTTATTTGTTGTTTGTTGTTGTTGTTTTTGGAGGGTTTATTTTTTTGGGTGGTTCTTTTAGTGGTTTTTTTCTTCAGTTTTGAGGGTTTTTTTGTTTTGATTTTTGGGTTTTTTTGTTGTTGTTTGGTTTGGTTTTTTGGGTTTGGGGTTTTTTGAGGTTTTTGGTTTTGTTTTGTTCTGTTTTGGGAGTTTTTAGTTTGGTTTTTTGGGTGTTTTTTGGGGGGGAGGGTTGTGGGGTTTTTTGTTTATTTTTTGGGGATTTTTTTTTTTTTGGTTGGTTTGGTTTTTTGGCTTTTGGGTTTTTTGAGTTTTTTGGTTTTGTTTTGTTCTGTTTTGGGGGGTTTTAGTTTTGTTTTTTTCGGGTTTTTTGTTTGGTTTTGGGGATTTGTTTTTTTTGAGGTGTGTTTGGTTTGGTTTGGTTTGGTTTTTTTGTTTTAGGTTATTTTGGGTTTTTTGGTTTTGTTTTGTTCTGTTTTGGGGGGTTTTTGTTTTGTTTTTTGGGGGTTTTTTTTGGTTTGTTTTTTGTGGTTTTTTTTGTTTGTGTTTTGGGGTTTTTTGTTTGTTTTGGGGTTTTTTTTTGTTTGGTTTGGGTTTTTGGTTTTTGGTTTTTTTGAGTTTTTTGGTTTTATTTTGTTTTGTTCTGTTTTGGGGTTTGTTTTGTTCTGTTTTGTTTTTTTGGTTTTTTTTTTTGTTTGTTTTTTGGAGGTTTTTTGTTTGGTTTGGTTTAGATTTTTGGTTTTGGGGTTTTTTGGGTTTTTTGGTTTCGTTTTGTTCTGTTTTGGGGCTTTTTTGTTTTGTTTTTGGGGGTTTTTTTTGTTTAGTTGGTGTTTTTGGGGAGGGTGTTTGTTTTTGGGGGGGTTGTTTGTTTGTTTGTGTTTGTTTTTGTTTGGGTTTTTTGTTTTCTTGGTTTTTTGGGTTTTTTTTTCTGGGAAATGAAAGGCTGAGGGAATCCTCACCCATTCCCAGTCACTGCTGAGGGACCTTTGGGTGCATAAACATTAAATTTACAATGATAAATTTAAGCCAAAAAAAAAAAAAAAAAAAAAAAAAAGAGGCTGAAAAAGACCTTGATGAATTTCTGTTTTCCAGCCCTTGATAAAAAAACCTTGGATCACTCTCCTGAGAATTTTGGATCTTGCTGAAGTTTTTAACCTCCAATTCCACACAATTCAACAGGAACAGGGATGGTGTGAAAATTCTGCCCACTCAGGATTGCACCTCACCCCAAACACAAGGAATTCTCTTCCTTGGATAATTCTGGTGCCTTTTACATCGCTGGAAAAAAAAAATTATTTTCTAGGAATCTGTAATTCCACGGGTTTGTGGAAATGAGGGGGAAAAAAAAAATCTCTGTTCACTCCCAGCTGATTCATTTGGAGCAACAAATTTCCTGGGAAGTGGCAGAGACAGCTGAGCTCTGGTTCCTGACAGATCCCAAATATCTCAGGGAAAAAATCAACAGCAAGATTTTTGCTCCAAGATGCTGCCACTGCTGGTTTGCTCATCTCTCCTCCTGTCAGGAAAATGAATTTTTCCCTGTGAGGACCAGGAATTGTTGGAGCACTGAGAATTCCAGAATTTCTGTGCTGAACAGGCACTGACCCCCAGCAAACACTGCACTGACCTGGAAAAGGCTCCCAAAATGGAGTGACAGCCCTGGGATTGTGCCTGTGGAGTTGGGATAGAAGTGTGTGATATCACAGGGGGCAAAACTCAGAGCTGAAGGGTTTAGAATACAGGAATGGAGAACTAAAGCAGGATGGAGGATTTAGGGCAGGGGCTGAGTCCTTCTTTTTCACCTTCTCCTCCTTCATGGTCTGGGTGGTGTTTTGTGATTGGATAAAAAAGTCCCCATTGAGGGCCAGGGGGGGTTGATTATTAAGTTAAAAGTCAAAATAATTCAGATGTCATTTCATAATTGGACAGTTCATCCTTAAAAGGTCTTGTAGAGAGAGAGGGGCAGTGCCCAGGGCTCCAACAGCCACGTGCAGATGTTGTCACAGCTGGAGGAACCTGATCCTGCCCCAAGAGCTGCCACACGTTGGTTTTCCTGGGAAATTCTGCTGGGCACAGACCCCCTTGTTGGAGCCCTGGGCAGTGAGAATTGACAGTCACTGACCCCCAGTAAACACTGCACTGACCTGAGGCCCTGGAAAAGGCTCCCAAAATTGAGTGACAGCCCTGGGATTGTGCCTGTGGAGTTGGGATAGAAGTGTGTGATATCACAGGGGGCAAAACTCAGAGCTGAAGGGTTTAGAATATAATAATATATATATAAAGCAAGAGGGAGATTTTAGGGTTCTTCTTTTTCACCTTCTTCTCCTTCATGGTCTGGGGGGTGTTTTGTAATTGGGTAGGAAAATCCCCATTGTGGCCCAGGGGTGGTTGATTATTAAGTTAAAAGTCAAAATAATTGAGGTGTCATTTCATAATTGGACAGTTTATCTCTAAAAGTTCTTGTAGAAAGAGGGACAGGGCTCCAGTTTTAGTTTGCTAACTTGAAGTGCTGTAGAACTCACAGTTTGTGAGACTGCAGCATAGATAAGAATTAATCAACATCTGAGTCCAAACAAGAAATAATGTCTGGAGCATTTAATTCCAACTCTGGTAAGAAGAGATAAAATACAACAACAACCTGGGCACAACCTCAGCCTCCACAGCCTGGAGACAAAACCATTCCTGAAGGAAACCAACACAGAGAAGGGGAAAATAATAAAATATTACCCAAAAATAATAAAAATTTACCTAAATATTCCATAACTTGGGGTGATGCAGTGATGCCACCCCCCAGCAGCTCTCAGCCCCCGAGCTGCCAAAGCTGTCAGAATTCCTGGAATACCCGTGGGATGCTTTTGGAATCAGGTCCTGACACGTTTATCCCTCCTGTGGTTTGGCTGGTGCAGCTCAGCAAGAGGAGAGGGATTTGTTGGAGGCAGAGGATGAGCAGCCAGGAGGGGACAGGGACCAAATATCCCACAGGTCTGGCAGCTGTCCCTGCTGGATTTGTTCATCCTGGGAAGGATTTCACACTCAGGAAACCCAGAGAGAAGTGAGGGCAGGGATTGTCCCTCTGAGCTCCAGGGCTGGGTCCAGTTGTGGCTCCTGCAGGAGAGCCCTGGAGGGGCTGGGGAAGGGTCTGGAGCCCCAGGAGGGACTGAGGGAGCTGGGGAAGGGTCTGGAGCCCCAGGAGGGGCTGAGGGAGCTGGGGAAGGGTCTGGAGCCCCAGGAGGGGCTGAGGGAGCTGGGGAAGGGTCTGGAGCCCCAGGAGGGGCTGAGGGAGCTGGGAAGGGGCTGAGCCTGGAGAAAAGGAGGCTCAGGGGGGACCTTGTGGCTCTGCACAAGTCCCTGCCAGGAGGGGCAGGGAAAGGAGGAGAGGAAATGGCCTCAAATTGCACCAGGGGAGGCTCAGGGTGGAAATTGGGAACATTTTTTTCTCACAGAGTGGGAAAAACTCTCATCCCTTGGGATGAGGATCCTGTTCTGGGATGAAAAGGGCAACACTCAAGTGTGTCTGGAAACCTCAATACCTGGATTTTCTTTTAATTATTGTGTGGCCTCCTCAGGCTCCAATGGATGAAATTCTGCAGTTCCGTGGTGACAACTGAGAGCAGGAAAAGGGCTGAGAGAAAATCCTGGAGTGACCCTTTAGTGCTGGATTGTGTGGATGGAGCTGGGAGGTGGGAGCTGGGATCTGTCCCAGGGAACAGGGACAGGAGGAGAGGGAACGGCCTCAGGCTGGGCCAGGGGAGGCTCAGCTTGGCCAGCAGCAGGAATTTCCCCATGGAAAGGGGGCTCAGGCCTTGGAACTGCCCAGGGAGCTTTGGAGTGCCCATCCCTGGAGGTGTCCAAGGAAAGTCTGGATATTGTTGGTTTTTACCTTCATTTCTTGGTATTAACACACAGAAGTCGCACTTTCGTTTTTGGATTCAGTGTTTATTAATTCTGATCCGTAGCACAGTCTCATAAACCATGAGCTCTAACAAACAAGGCAGAAAATGGATCTGTCTCTAACTCTTTCCAAGGTTATTTAAGCACTAAATATTTATTTATTTATTTAAAAACACCATATTTACCCAGTAACGAGATGACACCTGTATTATTTATACTTTTAACCCAATAATTGACCACCCAAGCTCTGCAATGTGGACCTTTATCACCCAATTAGAAAAAAAAAAAAAACAAACCACCCAAAACCAAGAAGAAGAAGGACCTGGAAAACACCCTAAATCATCCATATTACCCCTATACACTAAAACCTGAAATTTTATGTTTTCCACCCTGTGATATCACACACTTCTATCCAAACTCCACAATCCCAGAGCTGTCACTCAATTTTGGGAGCCTTTTCCAGGGTCTCAGACCAAATGTGATGCAACACTTTATAAAACAGAAAGTCTGGAATTTTCAGCTTCCAGGATCCCAACAGGACTCAGAACTCTGAGACTTTATGACCTTGGAAATCTTTTCCAACCTCAGGGATCTTGAGATTATTTGGGATTCTGGGATGATTTGTCCCTGTACTTTCCATATCTGTTGTTGGAGTTGGTTCTGCCTTGTGATAAATCTTTGCTGAGACCTTAAAAAAAGGACTTTTGGAGTGTGTGGTGCCACTCAGGGTGGTTTTCAGAGGTTTAAAATATGATGGAATTGCTGGGATCATCCCATGGGGCAGAAATGTGACCCTGGGAAGGCTGAGGAGGAACGAGGACACCTCACACAGGACTGAGAGATAATCCAGGTTCCCTCATTCCTCCTCTCCAGCTCCAATCTCATCTTGTTCCAAAATCCAGAACCCACCCACCACCTTCCTATTATTTTTTTCAGACATAAGAATATCAAATTATTTTAGGGGAGAATTCCACAAAACTTTGTGGATGAAAGTTGACATGGCGAGAACTTGAAATTTTGAAGCTCATTCAGATTTCACCTCCAGATGGAACCTCAGGGATTCTGGGATTATTTGGGATTCTGGGGTTATTTGTTCCACATCTGCTGATGGAGTTGTTTCTGCCTTGTGATAAATCTTTTCTCCCCATTTCTCCTCTCAAGCTCCAATCTCATCTTGTTCCAATATCCAGAACCCAACCACCACCTTCCTATTTTTTATTTTTTTTTTTCCAGACATAGGAATATCCAATTAATTTAGAGGGAATTCCCAAAACTTTGTGGCTGAGGGATGACATGGCCAGAACTTGAAATTTTGAAGCTCATTCAGATTTCACCTCCAGATGGAACCTCAGGGATCCTGGGATTATTTGAGATTCTGGGATGATTTGTCCCTGTACTTTCCACATCTGCTGATGGAGCTGGTTCTGCCTCATGATAAATCTCTGCTGAGACCTGAAAAAAAGGACTTTTGGAGTGTGTGGTGCCACTCAGGGTGGTTTTCAGAGGTTTAAAATATGATGGAATTGCTGGGATCATCCCATGGGGCAGAAATGTGACCCTGGGAAGGCTGAGGAGGAACGAGGACACCTCACACAGGACTGAGAGATAATCCAGGTTCCCTCATTCCTCCTCTCCAGCTCCAATCTCATCTTGTTCCAATATCCAGAACCCAACAACCACCACCTTCCTATTATTTTTTTCAGACAGAAGAATATCAAATTATTTTAGGGGAGAATTCCACAAAACTTTGTGGATGAAAGTTGACATGGTGAGAACTTGAAATTTTGAAACTCATTCAGATTTCACCTCCAGATGGAACCTCAGGGATCCTGGAATTATTTAGGATTCTGGGATGATTTGTCCCTGTATTTTCCACGTCTGCTGATGGAGCTGTTTCTGCCTTGTGATAAATCTTTGCTCCTCATTCCTCCTCTCAACCTCCAATCTCATCTTGTTCCAATATCCAGAACCCAACCACCACCTTCCTATTTTTTATTATTTTTTTTTCCAGACATAGGAATATCCAATTAATTTAGAGGGAATTCCCAAAACTTCGTGGCTGAGGGATGACATGGCGAGAACTTGAAATTTTGAAGCTCATTCAGATTCCACCTCCAGATGGAACCTCAGGAATCCTGAGATTATTTGAGATTTTGGGATTATTTATTCCACATCTGCTGATGGAGTTGGTTCTGCCTCGTGATAAATCTTTGCTCCTCATTCCTCCTCTCAACCTCCAATCTCATCTTGTTCCAATATCCAGAACCCAACCACCACCTTCCTATTTTTTATTATTTTTTTTCCAGACATAGGAATATCCAATTAATTTAGAGGGAATTCCCAAAACTTCGTGGCTGAGGGATGACATGGCGAGAACTTGAAATTTTGAAGATCATTCAGATTTCACCTCCAGATGGAACCTCAGGAATCCTGGAATTATTTGGGATTCTGGGATTATTTGTTCCACATCTGCTGATGGAGTTGTTTCTGCCTTGTGATAAATCTTTTCTCCCCATTTCTCCTCTCAACCTCCAATCTCATCTTGTTCCAATATCCAGAACCCAACCACCACCTTCCTATTTTTTATTATTTTTTTTCCAGACATAGGAATATCCAATTAATTTAGGTGGAATTCCCACAAAACTTTGTGGCTGAAGGATGACACGGCCAGAACTTGAAATTTTGAAGCTCATTCAGATTTCACCTCCAGATGGAACCTCAGGAATCCTGAGATTATTTGGGATTCTGGGATGATTTGTCCCTGTACTTTCCATATCTGTTGTTGGAGTTGGTTCTGCCTTGCGATAAATCTTTGCTGAGACCTTAAAAAAAGGACTTTTTGAGTGTGTGGTGCCACTCAGGGTGGTTTTCGGAGGTTTAAAATATGATGGAATTGCTGGGATCATCCCATGGGGCAGAAATGTGACCCTGGGAAGGCTGAGGAGGAACGAGGACACCTCACACAGGACTGAGAGATAATCCAGGTTCCCTCATTCCTCCTCTCCAGCTCCAACCTCATCTTGTTCCAAAATCCAGAACCCACCCACCACCTTCCTATTATTTTTTTCAGACAGAAGAATATCAAATTATTTTAGGGGAGAATTCCACAAAACTTTGTGGATGAAAGTTGACATGGTGAGAACTTGAAATTTTGAAACTCATTCAGATTTCACCTCCAGATGGAACCTCAGGGATTCTGGGATTATTTGGGATTCTGGGATTATTTGTTCCACATCTGCTGATGGAGCTGGTTCTGCCTCGTGATAAATCTTTTCTCCCCATTTCTCCTCTCAACCTCCAATCTCATCTTGTTCCAATATCCAGAACCCACCCACCACCTTCCTATTTTTTATTATTTTTTTTCCAGACATAGGAATATCCAATTAATTTAGAGGGAATTCCCAAAACTTTGTGGCTGAAGGATGACATGGTGAGAACTTGAAATTTTGAAGATCATTCAGATTTCACCTCCAGATGGAGCCTCAGGAATCCTGAGATTATTTGGGATTCTGGGATGATTTGTCCCTGTACTTTCCACCCCTGTTGCTGGAGTTGGTTCTGCCTTGCGATAAATCTTTGCTGAGACCTTAAAAAAAGGACTTTTGGAGTGTGTGGTGCCACTCAGGGTGGTTTTCAGAGGTTTAAAATATGATGGAATTGCTGGGATCATCCCATGGGGCAGAAATGTGACCCTGGGAAGGCTGAGGAGGAACGAGGACACCTCACACAGGACTGAGAGATAATCCAGGTTCCCTCATTCCTCCTCTCCAGCTCCAATCTCATCTTGTTCCAATATCCAGAACCCAACCACCACCTTCCTATTTTTTATTATTTTTTTTCAGACACAAGAATATCAAATTAATTTAAGGGGAATCCCCAAAACTTTGTGGATGAAAGTTGACATGGTGAGAACTTGAAATTCTGAAGATCATTCAGATTTCACCTCCAGATGGAACCTCAGGAATCCTGAGATTATTTGGGATTCTGGGATGATTTGTCCCTGTACTTTCCACATCTGCTGATGGAGCTGGTTCTGCCTCATGATAAATCTCTGCTGAGACCTGAAAAAAGGACTTTTGGAGTGTGTGGTGCCACTCAGGGTGGTTTTCAGAGGTTTAAAATATGATGGAATTGCTGGGATCATCCCATGGGGCAGAAATGTGACCCTGGGAAGGCTGAGGAGGAACGAGGACACCTCACACAGGACTGAGAGATAATCCAGGTTCTCTCATTTCTCCTCTCCAGCTCCAATCTCATCTTGTTCCAATATCCAGAACCCAACCACCACCTTCCTATTATTTTTTTCAGACAGAAGAATATCAAATTATTTTAGGGGAGAATTCCACAAAACTTTGTGGATGAAAGTTGACATGGTGAGAACTTGAAATTTTGAAACTCATTCAGATTTCACCTCCAGATGGAACCTCAGGGATCCTGGAATTATTTAGGATTCTGGGATGATTTGTCCCTGTATTTTCCACATCTGCTGATGGAGCTGTTTCTGCCTTGTGATAAATCTTTTCTCCTCATTCCTCCTCTCAACCTCCAATCTCATCTTGTTCCAATATCCAGACCCAACCACCACCTTCCTATTTTTTTATATTTTTTCCAGACCTAAGAATATCCAAATAATTTAGGAGGAATTCCACAAAACTTTGTGGACGAAAGTTGACATGGTGAGAACTTGAAATTTTGAAGCTCATTCAGATTTCACCTCCAGATGGATTTTGGTCTCCTGAAGCTGCAACAAGAAGGAAAGAAAGGAATTGAGCTGAGATGGTTCAGTGGCACAAGGGATGGGTAAAACAACAGCAGAGCCACAGGATTGCTCCAATCCATGATGAAATTTCCATAGAGGAATTTTTAATGCTTCAAAATGAATTTATTTATTTTTTTAAAGAAATTTTATGACTCTGTGGATACTCCAAGCAAATTCTTAAGAATAAAACTCATGCTACTTGTGGGCAGCTGGATTTTTATATTTTTTTTTATTTGGTAGAAGAACCCAGCAGAATCTTTACCCTGAAGTTCTCACAATTTACTTCTGCTTCATCATTTTTATTTTTATATTTATTTTTTTTTTTTTTGTGTCCACTTTGAGAAGGATTTCCCAGAATGCAGAAGCAGAGCTGCTGCTGGAGACGTGCTGCCTTTAGAGCCAAATTAAGGAACTTCACGTTTTATTTTTATCTCACGAGGGGCATTACAAGGAAGGAACTCACTCAGGGCTGTGAAATTCATGAGAAAAACTTGGGGAGTTTGAAAAAAGCTCAGCCTCAAATCACAACTTCCCGTTTAATGCACGTGAGGGAAGGAAGCAGAGCTGGTGTCACCCAACCTTCACCATCAGCAGGAGCTGCTGGAAAATCACCAGGGGATTCTCGGGGGAGGTTTATATCAATTTTTTCTGTGGATGGTGGGACAAGGAACTCTGCAGAGCTGAGATGTTCTAGAAACACGGGAGTTTATTATTCCAAGGGTGGTGGGTAAAGAGGGCTTTGCCTTCAGCCACCAGCCTGGGCTGGAGCAAAGCCCTAAAGAGAGAATGGGGAGAGAGAGAGAGAAGAGAGCTCAGGGGGAAAAACGGGGCAGGAGCAGGGGAAAAACGTGGGGAGAAAACAGGAGCAAGAGAGGGAGAGAGAGGAGAGGGGATGGGCCAAGAGAGGTGAGGGAAGAGGGTGAGAGGGCCAGAGGAGAGGGAGAGGAGAGAGATAAGGGCAAAAGGTAGGAGAGCCAGGCCAAGAGAGGAGAAGAGGAGAAGAGAACGATCCTCCTGTTACAATACAAAAAATCCTTTTTTCTATTGAATATTCTAATTCACAATGACCAACCGGCGTGAGATACAAAACCTACAAACTTTGCACGCAGCCTGTGAGAACTGCTACATCACCATGTCATTTTATATTCTAAACTCTACAGACTCCTTTCTTATGCCCTTGTTCCCGGATGTCTTTGCCAAGGTGGAAAGGCAACATTCCTGTCTTTTGTTTTCCTGTCTTTTAACCCATCTCCAGCTCATCCCCGTTTTCCTGCCTGTCATGCTCACATCTCCAAACTGGCTTTCATTTCTATTTCACTCACAGCTTTTACATCTGCAGTATTTCTTACCATAAAATCATATCCATAAGTCCTTCCTGTCCCGTCTTTCCCAACAGAGGCCGGACCCGCCTGTGGTTGGAGGATGAACAAAAGACAAAGATGGGAAATAGGGAAGAAGAGGGACGTGGTTGGTTTGGTGGTTTTGGACCACGAAGGAAAAGGAGTCCAAGAATAGTTTTTTGTTTAAAGAAAAAAAATTGTTTAAATAAAAAAATTAAATAAAAATATTATTAGATGAAAATGTTATTAAATAAAATAATTAATACATAAAATTATCAAATAAAATTATTAAATGAAATAATTATTAAATAAAGTTATTGGCTGCTGTGATTTTTCTTCTCCCTCATTGAAATGATTTGAATTTGAAGGATTGAATTCAATCTGGTTTTTTTCCATAATATCCTATTTTAATCCAGCCTGGAACCAACACCCAGAGAGAGCTGAAATGACTCTGGGATATTTCCCACTTGCCAAATTCTGAGATTTTGAGTCCAAAATTGTTTTGTTTCCATCAGAATCCAGTGCAGGCTCCAGCTGGAATCAGAACCATCTGCTTTTCCCGAATTATGGATTTAATCATCTCTGAAACTCCTAAAAAAAAAACAAACCCAAAAAATGGAAAGTGCTGACTCAGCAGAAGGAGGAGGGGATCCTGAAGGATCCAGGGACATGGACAAGGAAAGAATCCAGAAGGATCCTGGAAAATGAGGGAATTTGGTTGTGTTTAACAAGAAAATTCAATGAGAAAATATTTCCTGATGTCTGATGGAGTTCTTGAGGGGAAATTCCTGCAGCACCAACGTCAATCATCAGCTTCCCATTGATTCCAGGGCTCTGGAATTTCCCAAAAAAATGTTGGGAATTGGAGATGTCACACCCTGAGGGACTCTGTAAGGACGTCCCAGTGATGTCACTGTGTGTTTTCACTGAGGAAATGAAAAGTTTTCATTGCATCAATGAAAGTGGAAAACTCCACTATCCACTGTGGGGTTTATAATTGATGGAAAGGCTCAAAATAATCTGATAAAAGTTTGGGATCAGAAATTAATAATGAAAAAAAAAAAAAAAACCCAAACCCAGTGTTTCTTTTATACTGAAAATTTTGTCTTATCTTTATAAACACTCAGAAAACTCAGACAACTTAGAACCTGATTTTTCTTCTCTTTTTTTTTTTTTTTGATGCTCTCTCTGGCTGAGGTGAAAAACAACTGGGGAGATGTTTCCTCTTCCTGAGGTTGGCTGGGATTGTCCAGGGGCTGGAAAACACATCCTGGGAGGAACAGATGAAGGATTTGGGGTGGGTTTGGAGAGAAAAGGAGGCTCAGAGGGGACCCTGTGGCTCTGCACAAGTCCCTGCCAGGAGGGGCAGGGAAAGGAGGAGAGGAAATGGCCTCAAATTGCACCAGGGGAGGCTCAGGCTGGAGATTGGGCAAGGAAATTTCCCTGGCAGAGTGGTCAGGCCTTGGGATGAGCTGCCCAGGGAGGTTTGGAGTCACTGTCTGGGGGAGTGTTCAGGAGGAGGCTGGAGGTGGCCCTTGGGGACAGGCTTTGGGCTGATGCTGGTGCTGCTGGGGTGGCACTGCCTGATCCTCAGGGGCTCTTCCCACCTTGGCCATTCCATGGAATCAAAGCCAAAGGCACCTGCTGTCAGAGTCTGTCCGAGGATGTGTTATGCCTCACAACTGTCTCCGATGGTTGAAGACCAAGACCCCCGGAGAGACTGGGGAGAGCCCCTGGCCTGGCTGAGGTGGGGCGCCTGCCGAGGACTGATACGCATCTCCACGAGAATGGAATGCAAGAACAATAGCAGCTCGTTACAGTGGACTGAGCTGGTTATACTGACCGTGCTAGAAGGGTACAGCTTGCCGCTTGTTCCTGAGCACCCAACTTTGACGCAGGTGCCTGCACTGGCCCAGTGCCCTCTTTGGCTCCATTCCACTCGCCTTGGTCCTTTTCCTGACCACCCTATAAAGACTCTGCGGATCCCGTGCACCCTTTGTGTACACCCCACTGGAGAAGATCGCGTCTATGGGCATCTCTACGTCTTGAGGACCTCCGACTCTCCACGTGGTAGCTATAATCCCCCTTCCCCTCTTTCTCTATCTTTCTCACTATTCTCTATTTTCTCTCCCTACTATCGCATTGTGGGCACTAAATAAAAGTGCATTTTTTGTTTAAGCAAACTGGTTTGTCCCCTGTTGTGTCTTTTGCGCTTTGAGATCTCCAAAACGAACCATCAGGTTCCCCGCATATGTTTGCGGACCCTGACATTTAAATTGGCGTCACGGACAGGATCTAATGATCCCAAAAACCCAGCTCATTACCCGGGACAACCTGTGTTAGTAGATCTCCCCACGGTGGGAGAGGTACCACTTGTGCTGAAAACCTCTCTGAATAAATTTACATGGATAGCATCTGATGCCTCGGGAAAGGAGCATCGGATAAATACCCGCTGGATAATTCCATCATTTTAATATCCTGCCCATAGGTGGCAGATTATACTGTGTTTGCTATTACAGGAGAACTCCGAGGGACACTTCAAGTGACATAAGCCATGTTACTATTATCAGTACTTTTCTGCATCCTGTCATCCTCCCATGGCCAAAATTTGACTGAGTGGCCGTGGTCTGAAGCTATCATCAGGTACACCAGTGCCCAAGGATCCTACCCCAGAGACCGTCACCCAAACCTAGCAACTGTGGTACAGCATGACTTAGAGGTATATCGTTGGGACGAGTGGGGTTGGGACCAAACGGACTGGGCCAGAATGTTGACTGGGACAATTGGTGAAGAAATCGAGGTAAGATGCAGAAAGATAGAAGGATCTTCCCATGAGAAAGCTACTTCCATCGTAATAACTGGAAACCTTTTAGAACCAAACATAACAAGCAGTTTGCACCCCAGCATTACAGCAGAACTTTGCCCCACTACAGCGTGGAACTGCAAAAAACATGCCCCTCTTAAACTGTGTTGTCGCCAGAAGGATGTTGGAAAGCATACACTTGACCCCAGCACCAACAACGTTGAGATCACAAAACTTTGTAAGGATGAACCCACTGACTGCGGGTATAATTTCACTTTAACCAAATCAGCCTATGTGACATGTAACTGGCAAAATGACCCGGCAGATCAGTCAGGTCTAAAAGGTTTAGTTTATAAGTTTAAAATCAATGCTGTGGAAAGACCTGTGTTAAGAGTGGTGATCATACAACCCGGTATGCAAACTCCCCTAGTGTTAAACAGCAAGGACAATATTTTTCCTCCCTTTACAATGATACAAGGTGGTGATATTGCAATTCGATGTGAATTAATTGTTGAATCCCTTGCTGAACCCATACATAGCTCTGCCATAGGCTCTCATGCCCGTGTTTCATATTGTAAATTTCGAAACCTAATTTGTTGGTTGAATTTGACTAATGTACAATTTTCCCACAAAGTGGTATGTGGTGATAACTATACTAAGCATTGGGGGAAACTTGATGTAAATGTGGTAAAGCCCACTACCCCACCACCGGTCATGCTAACGCCACAGGTTTATGAAATTGGACCATACATAATTAGGAAAACTGGACAACAACAAATATTGTTTAATCCTGAATGGTCCCTCAAAAAGGTCAAATTACTGATGCAGAATAATGTTTCAGAAATTCAACCAAATTGTTCACCTTTTTTACAAACTTCCTTTCAGGGATGGGATACCTGGCTGCGAAAACGGAATCCTTCTAAGACAAGAGTGGCAAGAGACATAACCGGTGTTATGGGGACAGGATTGGGAATCCTAAATAGCATTGACTCTGAGGTATTGTTAAATAAATTAGCTGCCACCACGACAGATTTGGCACAATTACAACAACCCCTACAGTCCTCTTTGTCCGCCTTGGGGACACAACAGTGGTTGTTATCCAACATATTACCAAATTGGGAGAAGGTAAATGTGGAAGATCACAAAATGATAATTGAAGCACTAGATGTTGCTCAAAACAACATCTCTTTGGCCCTTAGTTGCATCCAGGCACAATTATGGATGCAGACAGTTGTTGCCTCAATCATAAGAGAAGGTGAGGAAGGCATATTTCCTACCGAAATTCGGAAAATAGTTTGGGACAATGCAAATGATTTTGAAAGAGAATTCCAATCCTGGTGGAAATTAGTGAACTTTACCTACAACCCCAATACTAACACAGTTACAGCCTTTGTGTTAACAATAGGTAATGCTTCAGTACATTTGATATTCCCTATCATTGCATTAGGTATAAATCATGATGGAGCTATTCTCTATCCTTCCGAGCATAGAGAATGGGCCCGTCAAACTGGGGAGAAATGGCAAACTGTTAATTTAGAATCTTGTGTTGTTAGGGAGCAGCAAGGTTTCATTTGTGAAAGTAATGCAATCATAGCTCAGGATATTTGTTTAGACACAGAGCAAAATATTTGTCATTTTGAAGTGCATCCTAACGAAGCTCCTGGAACAGTGCTCGTGTATATAGGTAATGGGTGTGCATGCTTTAGGACTGTCTGTGATGTTGTAGTTGTAGAAAATGTAGTGGTAGATACTAAAAATCACTCTAATTTTTGTGTCTGTAATTTTACCACAATTACAGGATGTGACTTCTCTTATAAAGCCCCAGTCACGTCCTACCATCTTTTACAATCCAATTTCACACTGATTCACCAGATAATGCCTGTCCCCATTGGAATGAACTTGACCCTAGTTAAGCAATTGTTGCTTCACCAGGACTTAATAAAAATTTTGAAAAAGATCAAGGAAAATGGACAGAAAACTTTGGTAACAGTCCATCATGATGTGAAGGAAATACATCGTGTTATGGAAAGGGTAAAAAAGGATGCTGAATACAGGTGGTGGGATACCCTTTTTGGGTGGTCACCTACTGCTACAGGTATCCTGAACAAAGTGTGTCATCCTATTGTTGTCCTTCTGATTTTGGTTTTGATTGGCCTTGTTTTATCAATCATTTTATACATCCTAAATTGGAAAATGATGAAGCAGTTGACACATTTGACATCTATAATGAGAACATATGGTTTAGTTAACATCCCTTTTGCAAAGGACACTCCTAAAGTTATTGATGTAAAATGCACTACCCAGACAGCAAAAGTTAAGCCTGTAACAGCAGTTTGATTTGATTAATGTTGCTTTGTCTTAGTCATGTTAATTAAAAATTAAGGTTGTTTTGTTTTGTTTTTTGTTTTTGTTTGCTTAAAAAAATTTAAAGAATTTTGTGAAAGAAATTGTTTTAAATTAAGTATTTGATTGAAAATTGTAATTGTTGATTTTAATTGATGGTATTATATTAATTATTTAGTAATTTGAGTTAATATTTTGAAAAATTGTAATTGTTGATTTTAATTGATGGTATTATATTAATTATTTAGTAATTTGAATTAATATTTTGAAAAATTGTTATATTAATTATTTGGTGATTTATGTTGATTATTTTGAAAAAAATTGTTAAAAATTGTTAAATCAATTTCTTTAATTTTTGTTTCATTTTTGCTTCTATTCCCTTTCCGTATTTTTCCTTCTTTCTCTCTGTCTCTCTGTCTCTCTGTCTCTCTCTCTCTCCTACACCCTCTCTATTGTCTCTGTTTTTCTGGGATATGCTGCCAATGTGGATGAGTCCCGAAGACTTCACGAGACTACGGAACCTGCTGATGGAAGAACACCTTCGTCGTCAGTCGTGAGTCACGGGGTGGTGTCAGAGTCTGTCCGAGGATGTGTTATGCCTCACAACTGTCTCCGATGGTTGAAGACCAAGACCCCCGGAGAGACTGGGGAGAGCCCCTGGCCTGGCTGAGGTGGGGCGCCTGCCGAGGACTGATACGCATCTCCACGAGAATGGAATGCAAGAACAATAGCAGCTCGTTACAGTGGACTGAGCTGGTTATACTGACCGTGCTAGAAGGGTACAGCTTGCCGCTTGTTCCTGAGCACCCAACTTTGACGCAGGTGCCTGCACTGGCCCAGTGCCCTCTTTGGCTCCATTCCACTCGCCTTGGTCCTTTTCCTGACCACCCTATAAAGACTCTGCGGATCCCGTGCACCCTTTGTGTACACCCCACTGGAGAAGATCGCGTCTATGGGCATCTCTACGTCTTGAGGACCTCCGACTCTCCACGTGGTAGCTATAATCCCCCTTCCCCTCTTTCTCTATCTTTCTCACTATTCTCTATTTTCTCTCCCTACTATCGCATTGTGGGCACTAAATAAAAGTGCATTTTTTGTTTAAGCAAACTGGTTTGTCCCCTGTTGTGTCTTTTGCGCTTTGAGATCTCCAAAACGAACCATCAGGTTCCCCGCATATGTTTGCGGACCCTGACACCTGCACATCCACCAAATCTTCAGGGGGCCACAACTCCCAATTCATCTGCTCCCAGCCTCAGCCCCTTGAGGGCTGTCAGGAGTCTCCAGGATGGTCCCTCCCATCCAAAGCTCAGCTTCCTCCAAAGCCAAAGGGCTGAGATGAAGTTCAGCTGAGCTTTGGAGTGACAGGCTGGAGGTGGCCCTTGGGGACAGCCTTTGGGCTGCTGCTGGTGGCACTGGGGTGGCACTGGGTGACCCTGAGGGGCTTTTCCCACCTGGATTTTGTGTTTTCCAGGGAAGTGCTGGTGGCTGCCAGCCCTGGAGAGCTCCCACAGCAGCAGCCTGGAGGACCCTGAGGCTGAGCCTCCCCACATCCCACAGAACAAATGGGACTTTGTGAACACCTTGGGTTTGGCCTGTAATTCCCATCCATGTTTTGGAAGCTGTTCCTCCGTTTAAAAAGGAAGGGATCTGTTTTCCCAGCTGGAAGGAAACCTGCTCCATGAATTACTGACCCATTCCCCCCTCCCAGGACTGGGATAAGCACTTTATTTAATTTCTTATTAAATCCCTTTTTCCTACTTGTTCTCCCTCTTTTCTAGCACTGCCCTCATGTTGATTTTTCCTCTTGTCATCTCTAATTCTACTGGATTTCTGCCTCTCCTTCCCACTGGCTTTTTTTTTTCCCTTTCCCACTGGGTTTCTCCAGCTGAAATCCAACCATTAACATTCCCACTGCATTTCCAGCAAGGCAAGAGAAGCTTGGAGCTCCCCCTGAAAATATGAAACATCCTGAGCTGGAAAGGATCCATAAAGATTATCCAAACCCAACCTTTTTTCCCTGCCCAGACACCCCAACAATCTCAGCCTGGGCATCCCTGGCAGGGCTGTCCTGGAGCTCTGGCAGCCTCGGGGCCATGGGGAAAGAACTTGCCCTAAAATCCAACCCTAAATCTCCTTTGGAACCTCCCTGATGGGACACACTCCCCATGGACAGTGGGCAGGGGGCACAGGACACGTCTCCATCCCATGGGATAAGAGGGAGAGCTGGGGGGAGCTGCACAGGAGGATTTTTGCACCTTCAGGGTGCCAAGGGTGGCTGGGAGAGGGGACTTGGGACACCAGGGAGACAAATCCTTATCCTGCCACAGCAGTCACAGCATTCCCAGCTCATTTCCCATCAGGGAAACAGCAGGATCTCTCCTGACACCGTGCCAGGGGGTGTTTTGTTTTATCTTCTTTTTGCCAGTCGGAGATTAAATGCTCCAGACATTATTTCTTGTTCAGACTCAGATGTTGATTAATTCTTATCCATGTTACAGTCTCACAAGCTGTGAGTCCTACAGCACTTCAAGGTAACAAACTAAAACTGGAGCCCTGTCCCTCTTTCTACAAGGACTTTTAAGGATAAACTGTCCAATTATGAAATTACACCTCAATTACTTTTACCCCAATAACCAACCACCCCGGCCTGAAACGAGGAATTTTCTATCTGATTACAAAACACCCCTCAGACCATGAAGGAGGAGAAGGTGAAAAAGAAGAACCCTAAAATCTCCCTCTTGCTTTATATATATATTATTATATTCTAAACCCTTCAGCTCTGAGTTTTGCCCCCTGTGATATCACACACTTCTATCCCAACCCCACAGGCACAATCCCAGGGCTGTCACTCAATTTTGGGAGCCTTTTCCAGGCCCTCAGGTCAGTGCAGTGTTTGCTGGGGGGTCAGCACAGAAATCTGCAATTCTCAGTGATCAGGGTTTCAAACGAGGGAGTTTGTGCCCAGCAGAATTTCCCAGGAAAACCAACGTGTGGCAGCTCTTGGGGCAGGATCAGGTTCCTCCAGCTGTGACAACATCTGCATGTGGCTGTTGGAGCCCTGGGCACTGTCCCTCTCTCCACAAGACCTTTTAAGGATGAGCTGTCCAATTATGAAATGGCACCTAAATTATTTTGACTTTTACCCCAATAACCAACCACCCCTGGCCCTCAATGGGGACTTTTCTATCCAATCACAAAACACCCCCAAGACCATGAAGGAGGAGAAGGTGAAAAAGAAGAACCCTAAAATCTCCCTCTTGCTTTATATATATATTATTATATTCTAAACCCTTCAGCTCTGAGTTTTGCCCCCTGTGATATCACACACTTCTATCCCAACTCCACAGGCACAATCCCAGGGCTGTCACTCAATTTTGGGAGCCTTTTCCAGGTCAGTGCAGTGTTTGCTGGGGGTCAGTGACTGTCAATTCTCACTGCCCAGGGCTCCAACAAGGGGGTCTGTGCCCAGCAGAATTTCCCAGGAAAACCAACGTGTGGCAGCTCTTGGGGCAGGATCAGGGTTGGGCTCCTCCAGCTGTGACAACATCTGCACGTGGCTGTTGGAAGGATGAGGGAGAACGGTTTTAAAACTGAAGGAGGGCAGGGTTAGGTGGGATTTTGGGAAGGAATTGTTCTCTGCCCCATCCCTGGAAGTGTCCAGGGTCAGGTTGGAGCACCTGGGACAGTGGGAGGTGTCCCTGCCCATGGCAAGGGTGGCACTGGACGGGCTTTAAGGTCCCTCTCAACCCAAATCATTCCATAATTCCACAATTTCTCTGCCATTTATAATCCCAAAGTTAATTTCCATTGACCAGCCCCAGGCTGATAATGGCACAGATGCCAAAAACAGATAAAAAATCATCCCCAGATCCCCCCAAACTTTCTCCAAATAAACAAATCCTCTCAGAACTTTCACAAAACAAACAATAATTTCAGCAATTTTGGGTCGCCCACCACCGATTTCCACATTCCTGCTCCTCTCACAGGAATTTTTAACCCTCAGCCCCTCAGTTTTTTAGGCTCAGTGAGGCTTCAATGATTTCATTTTCTGGAGGTTAAAAAGGTTCTTGTAAATGACGGCTCCAAATAACTGGAAAGCCAGTTAAAACAACTGGATAACAGATGGCGAAGGAAAGTGCTTTCCTGTAAAGTGTTGCAGAGGAGAAGCTCATTTACAAGAAGCAATTACACAAACATCCCCAAGCATCCAAGATCCCATAAAAGGCTTTGCTGAGGTGCAAGAACATTTTCAAGGCAGGATTTTATTTTATTTTTATTTTATTTTATTTTATTTTATTTTATTTTATGTTATTTTATTTTATTTTATTTTATTTTATTTTATTTTATGTTATTTTATTTTATTTTATGTTATTTTATTTTATTTTATTTTATTTTATTTTTGTGCTGGAGCAAAAATCAGATTTTTCTTTAAATTTCCCTTTTTTATTTATTTTTAATTTTTTAAATTTTTTTTTTTTGTTTTTTTTTTTTTTTTTAATCCCTTCCTTCATTCCCAAATATTTCTTACCCTGTACAAGGAATGAAACTGCCCAGAGATGCATTTTTTTTCCCAACGATTTTTTAATTAATATAATTTTTTATTAATATTAAAAAATTATTAATATAAACAAAAATATGTATTAATATAAAAATATTTATTTCCTTTTATTCCTTCATTCCTTTAATTCCTCTTCCCTCTGGGGTTTAAGGATCACTTCAAGCCCAAGCAAGACAATCCCTTGCCTTGTGGACAATAAATACTTTTAACAAATCAAACCACGAGAGTAACAACTCGTTTTTCTTCAGGATCATGACAGAATCCAGGAGCTGCCTCGTGCTGACATTTGGGAAACTAAACTTAGATTTAGGCTTTACCTTTCCAAGCCCTTTTCATCTCCCATTTAATCCGTTTTTTATGGATAATGGGAACGTGACTCTCCCGCAGGATCCTGACACGGCGACGAGTTAATGAGACCAAAGCCACCAAAGGACTGGGAGAAAAATCATCCCTCATCTTGGAGACTGAGCAGCTCCTGCTCCTCTGAAGGAGTTTAAAGTCCAAAAGTTTTGCTGGGATTTTGGAGGAAAGGCTGAGCCAAGACCTGCTCCCAGAATTTTGTCTTCATTGCTGTCCTGGGTTTCAGTGTAGGATGTACACAAAGTATTTATCCCATCCCCATCCCCATGAGCTGCTGGAACCAGGTGGGGCAGTGTTTTCCCAGGCCCCTCCTTTGGGCTCTTCTGCTCATGGCCCATCAATGCCTTGCCCAGGACTCACAGGGAACTCCCTCCAGGAGCTCTCTCTGTTTAATGGGCCATCAAGGAGCCACTGCACGACTCCTCATCCCATTGGGAGATGCTCCCAATGCCCAGGGGGAGGAGCCAAGCATTCCCACCTGGAGAGAATCTGGCATTTGGGACAGGACAAGCAGCCCTGAGCCACTGGATTCCCAGAGGAGCAGAGCTCCCAGACCTTTCTGTGGGATCACTGCTTCAGGAAGAGCCCCTCACCTGGACTGCTCCCCCCACCCTGCTCAGGGTGTGTTCTGACTCTGTCACTGCTCCTTTGTGTTATTGCATTGATTTTATTTTATTTTATTTTACCTTTTTACCTTTCTTCTTATTAACTTGTATTTCTGATTTGGAGCCTCTCATTCATTTTGCTTTCAAACCACAACAACTGGGTTACCTGACACATCAAAGCCACGATTTCCCTGCTACTCCAAAGGCAGCTGATGTGATCCTAAAAAGGAAAAAACCACATCAGGATTGAGCACCCATCATTTCCTCGGAGAGGGGAGGGAGGGTGGAATGACCTCATCTCAATTCAAGGGCTTTCACTCACCCTGCACGTTCCAGATGTTGGTTTTGTGCCTCTCTGTTGGAGTCCAGGACATCCCTTTGGATGAGCTGGGACCCGGGAAAGGGAATTTGAGCCCTGGGCAGGGGGTGTGGAGCTGGTCCAGGGGGGTTGGAGACCTTGGCACAGCCCAGGAAAACACTGGGTTTGATCTCAGCCCATGGGAGAAACTTCCAGCACAAGGAGAGGAATTGCAAATCACCAGGAAGTGAAAACAGTAGTTTAGCACAGTAGAACATGCAAAATTCAGTAGTTTTAGGATTCTTAGAATAGAGGTAAATGGGGGACAAGATGGTGGGATTTGGGTGGTGCCTCGTGTCCCTCTCCTTCTTCCTCACCCTCCATCTCCTGAGGTGGTGATGGCACAGGGCAGTGACAGTGGGTTGGGTCAGAGCAGAAATGACCCTTTTAGTGTGAGCCCTGGGCATTGGTGTGAAATTGTAAAAGTGACCCTTTTAGTGTGAGCCCTGGGCATTGGTATAAAATAGTAAATAACCCACCCATGGTTATCTGTATAAATGTGAGGTGATGTCCCATCAATGGTCAGTCCCCTCATGTCCCAGCCCTGTCCAGACCTTGGCTGGGAGCAGAGAAAACTCTGTGATATCAAATAACAAACAACACGAAAAACCATAAAACAAAGCCTTGAAGACTCCACTTCTTTGTACCAACGTGACTCGAGGCTTTTAGAGGGCAAGGACTTTAAACAACCTGAATCTCAGGTGAGAAAACCAACCCGAGAGGTCTCCATCACCACTTGGCCTCCTCGTTAAACCTCCAGTTAATTGAGAGCCAAAGCATTTCATCCAGAAAATTGCGGGATGAAAGGAAAAGAGCAGGATGATGATGTGGATCATCAAAGTTTGGCTGGGGGAGGAATTTTGTCAAGAATGGGGAAAAGGAAGTTCAGCAAAGCCTCCAGGCTCTGGGGTGGCTGAGGGTGATGTCAAATGTGGTTTTAGGGTGATGCTGCTGGTGGTGGGACTGGGGGATCTTGAAAGGCTCTTCCAGCTTTGGTGATTCCATGATTCCCTGAGGATTTTCCCCCACAGCATCCCAGGAGCTCTGCAGACACCCCCATTCCAGGCTGGCCCTGCTGCAGGGGGTTTGTTGGTGGCTCTGGTTGAAATCCTGGTTTCAAACTGGGCTCACTGGGAGGCAGAGAAGGGAAAATGCTCTGGATAACGACTGGGAGAGTGAATTCCACCTTCCCACGGGGAAAAGGGACAAGTCATTTTATATTCTAAACTCCATAGACTCCTTTCTTATGCCCTTGTTCCCTGATGCCTTTGCAGGGTGGAAAGGCAACATTCTTGTCTTTTTGTTTTCCTGTCTCCAGCTCATCCCCGTCTTCCTGCCTGCCATGCTCACATCTCAAAACTGGCTTTCATTCCTATTTCACTCACAGCTTTTACATCTGCACTATTTCTTACCATGCAGTCATATCCATAAGTCCTTCCTGTCCCATCTTTCCCAACATCCACTCCCAGAACTGTTCCCTCCTCACTTGCCAAAAATGATTTGTTTCCTCCTCGTCTATCCCAACTCCTGGATTTTGTGGGAAACATTCCCAGGTGCCCGATGACAACCTCTGGAATAATCTGCCTCTGACAGAGAGGAGCTTGTGTTTGGGATGAGGGCAGGGAGAGAGCCTGGCTACTGACTAATCCAAAAGCCAGGGGAAACCAAATTTAGCACAGTTGTTCACAGCACAAGGATTTTTTGGCAGGCGGCTCGAGCAGCTGTTCACATTTTCTCACCCACCTACACAGCCACGACAGCCAGAGAGTTGATTTTTTTTTTTTCTTTTTTTTTTTTTTTAATAGAATGAATTGTATCCATTGGTGAAAGGAGTTTTGCTGGAATTTGCTGCCTTCAGCAGCTGGGATTTGATAGGAAACCCCTCTTAAAGGAACACCAGGGGGGTTTGGATTGGGAAAGAGTTTTCCAGCCTTGGTTTCTGTGGATAAGTATCAAGTGAGTCTTTAAAGAGGAGCTTTTCAAGGACGTCTTTGTGCTTTGATTTTTTGGAAATTTGGTCTGGGAGTTGCTTCACTGAGCCCCTCCTTTCTCCCAACCTGATGTCCCAGAGGAGCAGACTCTGAGGAATTCAAGCATTCCCCAAAAACTGGCTGCTCCCTACCCAGAAGTGGGAAAAAGATTTCCAAACTCAGCATCTCCTTCCTTTTGTTCTTTTTTTTTTTTTTTTTTTTTTTTTTTTTTGTTCAGGCCAATAGCTGGTCTGGAGCAGGGCCACAATCTGGGGAAGTGGTGGAGTTCTCTGTCTCATTTTTGGTCTCCTCAGAGGCTCCTGCATTGTCCAAAGTGTTCCCCAAATGTTCTGGAGGGGGGACAAGTCTGAGGGTTGGGATGAACTCACGTCCTCCACGGGGATGTTCTGATTTCCCAACTATGTCTGCGAAGCAGCACAATAATTTTCCAGACTCAAAGCTTTTCCCTTAAAAAAGATATTTCAGATCAGTGGCCAAAACATCAGGGAAAGCATTCCCAGCCTGTTCCAGCATCCAAAGGTGTTGGAGTCCAGGGCATCCCTCTGGGCGCCCTGGGAAGTCACAGACGTCGGTAGAGAGGCCTGGGACCCCAAAAAGAGGGTCTGGGGTCTGTGCAGGAGGGTCTGGGGTCTGTGCAGGGGGTCTGGGGTCTGTGCAGGAGGGTCTGGGGTCTGTGCAGGAGGGTCTGGGGTCTGTGCAGGGGGTTTGGGGTCTGTCCAGGAGGGTCTGGGGTCTGTGCAGGGGGTTTGGGGTCTGTCCAGGAGGGTCTGGGGTCTGTGCAGGGGGTTTGGGGTCTGTGCAGGAGGGTCTGGGGTCTGTGCAGGGGGTCTGGGGTCTGTCCAGGGGGGTCTGGGGTCTGCCCAGGGGGGTTTCCCTGGCACAGAGCCCAGGAGGACACAGGCTTTGATTTTGGTCCATGAGAAAAACATCCAACACAGAGAAGAATTGCAAGTCACAAATGTGTGACAGACAGTGGTGGAGTTATCACTGTGCAGAAGATTTTGTAGTTTTGGGATTTTAGAATGCAGATGCAAAGGGACAAGGTGGAGATTTCAGGGCGGTGCCCTGGGCTCTTCTCCTCCCTTGGCCTCCATCTCCTGCAGTGACGTGGGCACAAAGGAGTTTCAGTGGGTTGGGGCAGAGTAGAAATGACTCTGTTAGTGCAGGTGACAGACATTGCTATGGAATGGTCAATAATAACCACGGAATTATCTGTATAAAGGCACAGTGACCTCCCATCACGGGGCAGTCACATCGTGTCCAGGCTGCTGTGAACACCTTGGGGGACACAGAGAATTGTAAGATCAGAATTAATAAACAACGTGAGAAACCAAGAAAACCAAGACCTTGAGACTCCTCATCATTCTCACACCGAACATCGAGCACAAACACAGAGACACAGAGTCAGACAACAGACCCTAAATCCTTCAGAGGTCAAGAGGGAAAATCACTCCCTTCGTGCCCACATGAACCACCAGCTTTGGAATCTCAGGTGAGGAAACAACCAGATTAAACCCTAAGACAAAGGCAGCTCTGGCATGGTGGGGTGGCCTCACCTGCTGCCCCAGACACACAGATCATCATCCCAGGGATTTCTGCTCCCACCTCCACGCTCCCCAAAACCTGGAATGGGATCAGCTGGGCTTGGGATTCGCTCTGGTTTACACCACAGCCCATGGAACATCTCAGAGGCATCAGGGAAAATGGAGTTTTAAGTATTTTGCTCTTCTTGAGGTAAAAGATTTCTCTTGTCCATGAGAAAGCCTCACGTGGAATTCCTTGGGGTAATCAGGAGCACAGGTTGCCTTCTTCAGGAATTCCTTAATTTCCTCAACACTGAGCACAGGAATGTTCAAATCTCCCACAGAATTTATTTCCAGAGTGAATCCTGAACTGATTTGTTGAAGATCATCCAAGAAGGAACCACCTCATGCAACGGGGAGCAAAAATGGAGCCACCACCATCCAAATCCAGCAGGAAAAGGGGACTTTTAATAGGACAAGAGCTGCTCTCTGTGCAATTCCCGCCCTGCATTTTGCAGGGTGACATTGTTGACTTAAATGGGGAACAGGGAAATCAAAGGTTGTCACAATTGGTGTGAAAATTAAAGCCTAAATTAAAGCTCAGGGGGGACCCTGTGGCTCTGCACAAGTCCCTGCCAGGAGGGGCAGGGAAAGGAGGAGAGGAAATGGCCTCAAATTGCACCAGGGGAGGCTCAGGCTGGAGATTGGGCAAGGAAATTTCCCTGGCAGAGTGGTCAGGCCTTGGGATGAGCTGCCCAGGGAGGTTTGGAGTCACTGTCTGGGGGAGTGTTCAGGAGGAGGCTGGAGGTGGCCCTTGGGGACAGGCTTTGGGCTGATGCTGGTGCTGCTGGGGTGGCACTGCCTGATCCTCAGGGGCTCTTCCCACCTTGGCCATTCCATGGAATCAAAGCCAAAGGCACCTGCACATCCACCAAATCTTCAGGGGGCCACAACTCCCAATTCATCTGCTCCCAGCCTCAGCCCCTTGAGGGCTGTCAGGAGTCTCCAGGATGGTCCCTCCCATCCAAAGCTCAGCTTCCTCCAAAGCCAAAGGGCTGAGATGAAGTTCAGCTGAGCTTTGGAGTGACAGGCTGGAGGTGGCCCTTGGGGACAGGCTTTGGGCTGCTGCTGGTGGCCCTGGGGTGGCACTGGGTGACCTTGGAGGGCTCTTCCCACCTTGATAATTCCATGATCCATGTGAAACCAGGAGCAATGGGAGCGAGCAGGTTTTTATTGCACCACATTCAGTTGTCCACATCTAAACTTCCCTCAGTGCTGCTCAGCCCCATCCCCTCCCCACCCTGAGCCTTTGGAATATCGACCAGAGTTTCTTTCCTCAACTCTGGGTGTGGAGAAACCTTCCCACAAAACCTTCCTGTCACCCCCAGAACTCGGGGTGGGAGTTTCCCTGGTGTGGGTTTGGTGCTGCTCATCAGCAAAGCTTGGACATGCTCAGCTCAACTCTTGACCCTCCTGATTCCAAGAATGAAAACATTCCCATGGATGTTGCAGATGTCCAAGGAAAAGACACATTTTTCCACCCTTGTCCTCCTTGGAGATGTTGTCACTGCTAACAACAAAGAGTTTTGCTGATGGTTAAAAGAAAAAAAAAATTAAAAATGGGAGATTTGGTTTTTTCTGCTTCCAAAATCTGCAGAGCCAACAGCTGGTTTAGAACCACGTCACCCTACTCCTCAGTGTGGGAAGCGTGGACAAAAAATGTCTTTATTTTCTCCCCTGTCATGGTCTGACGACCTTCCCACATCTTTGGGGTGTTGCTCATATTCCTCCCTGGAAAAGCAGCCCAGGAACCTCCAGCTGACCTCAGAGCAGCAGCAGCTGAGTCATGGTGAGAGCACTCACAGCTTTAGGGCTGCTCCTCAAAGCAGGGGAGGATGAAAAGCCAACCCCACAATCATCCTGTAATCCCCTGCAGGGAGGAAATAAAGCCCCTGGGGACGTGTTTCCTGACCAAACTCAGCTGAGATGGGATGGGAGGGCAGAAATGGGATCACTCCCCAAGCCCTGTTTGCCTTGGCCTGGGGGCACTGGGGGAAAACATTCCTCACTTCCCATCCCCTGCCATGGAAGTGCTGCTGATGCCACCAACATCAGCTCCCAGTGGGAAACATCCCAAGTTTTCCATTCCATGTTCATTCCTAAATCCTCGTGGTGCAACCCCCTCCAGGGACGTGTTTCCTGACCAAACTCAGCTGAAATGGGATGGGAGGGCAGAAATGGGATCACTCCCCAAGCCCTGTTTGCCTTGGTCTGGGGGCACTGGGGGAAAACATCCCTTGCCATGGAAATGCTGCTGATGCCACCATCAGCTCCAAATGGGAAACATTTCATGTTTTCCATTCCACAGTGCCCATTCCTAAACCCTGGTGGTGCAACCCCCTCCAGGGAGGAAAAAAGCACCTGGGGATGTGTTTCCTGACCAAACTCAGCTGAGATGGGACGGGAGGGCAGGGATGGGATCACTCCCCAAGCCCTGTTTGCCTTGGCCTGGGGGCACTGGGGGAAAACATTTCTTGCCATGGAAGTGCTGCTGATGCCACCAACATCAGCTCCAAATGGGAAACATCCCAAGTTTTCCATTCTATGTTCATTCCTAAACCCTTGTGGTGCAACCCCCTTCAGGGAGGAAAAAAGCACCTGGGGACATGTTTCGTGACCAAACTCAGCTGAGATGGGATGGGAGGGCAGAGATGGCATCAATCCCCAAGCCTTTTTTGTCTTGGCCTGGGGGCACTGAGGGAAAACATTCCTCAGCTGACATAATTTCCCATCTCTGCCATGGAACTGCTGCTGATGCCACCAACATCAGCTCCCAGTGGGAAACATCCCAAGTTTTCCATTCCATGGTGCCCATTCCTAAATCCTCGTGGTGCAACCCCCTCCAGGGAGGAAAAAAGCACCTGGGGATGTGTTTCCTGACCAAACTCAGCTGAGATGGGATGGGAGGGCAGGGATGGGATCACTCCCCAAGCCCTGTTTGCCTTGGCCTGGGGGCACTGGGGGAAAACATTTCTTGCCATGGAAGTGCTGCTGATGCCACCAACATCAGCTCCAAACGGGAAACAACCCAAGTTGTCCATTCTATGTTCATTCCTAAACCCTGGTGGTGCAACCCCCTTCAGGGAGGAAAAAAGCACCTGGGGACGTGTTTCCTGACCAAACTCAGCTGAGATGGGATGGGAGGGCAGAGATGGCATCAATCCCCAAGCCTTTTTTGTCTTGGCCTGGGGGCACTGAGGGAAAACATTCCTCAGCTGACATCATTTCCCATCTCTGCCATGGAAGTGCTGCTGATGCCACCATCAGCTCCAAATGGGAAACAACCCAAGTTTTCCATTCCATGTTCATTCCTAAACCCTCGTGGTGCCCTTGAAGCCACAACTGGGTCCTACAAAAACTCATGGAATGGGTTGGCTTGGGAAGGGACCTTTAAAAAATCCTCTTGTTCCAGTGTCACTCCCTGGATGTGACCCTTGGTGAGCCTTTATTTCCACTGGAAAATTGCGAATTTGGAGAATTTTTTTCCCTTTTTCTGCAATCATTTTTTTGGGTAAGAAGGACCTGCTGTCATTCCTGCCTGTAGGACACAGAATAAAGTTGTTTATATTAAAGATATTAAATCTATCTAGAGATAATTTGATTAAAGATATATTAAAGATTTTAAAATCTGTCCGTATTAAAGAATAAATTCTGTGGGCAACACTCTCCCTTCGCCCTGGGTTTATTCCTGTGGAATATGAAATGTGGTTGGGGATCAGGAAAAAAAAACAGGAAAAAAAAAATCAGGAAAAAATCAGGAAAAAATCAGGAAAAAAATCAGGAAAAAAATCATGAAAAAAACAGGGAAAAATCTGGAAAAAATCAGGAAAAAATCAGAAAAAAAAATCAGGAAGTGAGAGCAGCCTCAGGCCATGAATTAGTGAAGAGTCAAAACTTCTGTTTTTAAATCTCCCTTTGTGCACAAAACCTTTATTCATCCAGCGCTTTCCCCAATATTGGTACAGCTTTAAAAATAACCTTTTTTTATTATTTTTTAAAGTGAATAAAAAGAGGAGAAGCAGCCCAGAATATATCAGAGAATATATATATTTAATATCAGAGAATATTATATATTTAATATATATATTTAATATCAGAGAATATTATATATAATATATTTAATATATATATTTAATATCAGAGCATATTATATATAATATATTTAATATATGTATTTAATATCAAAGAATATTATATATAATATATTTAATATATATATTTAATATCAGAGAATATTATATATAATATATTTAATATAGATATTTAATATCAGAGAATATTATATATAATATATTTAATATATGTATTTAATATCAGAGAATATTACATATAATATATTTAATATAGATATTTAATATCAGAGCATATTATATATAATATATTTAATATATGTATTTAATATCAGAGAATATTATATATAATATATTTAATATAGATATTTAATATCAGGGAATATTATATATAATATATTTAATATAGATATTTAATATCAGAGAATATTATATATAATATATTTAATATATGTATTTAATATCAGAGCATATTATATATAATATATTTAATATATGTATTTAATATCAGAGAATATTATATATAATATATTTAATATAGATATTTAATATCAGAGAATATTATATATAATATATTTAATATAGATATTTAATATCAGAGCATATTATATATAATATATTTAATATAGATATTTAATATCAGAAAATATTAAACCAGATGTTTTAACAGGAAGATCCTCACCAAAGGCAATTTTTTTTTTGCAAACTCTTCTTAGAAAACCTCTTTAAAGAGAATTAATTCCACTGTGCTTGTACAAGGTAGCAGGATGGAGAGAGAGAGAGAGAAGAGAGAGAGAGCTGTGGCTTTCTTCCCTTGTGGAGAAATATTTTATTTAAATTTTTTTTTTATTGTTGAAGGCTCCTTAAAGAAGGCCCGGCTCTGTCTGGCTGTTAATTGTGGCGTTGTCTAGACAGGGATGATATTATTGCCCAGCTATGCGCAGCTCCTCGCTCTGTCACTGTTTCCAGAGCTGCCCACACAAATTGCTTCACTGTTGACATGTGCAAGAGCTCCCCAGATATTTGGGGTTTTTTTTGTTTTTTTTGTTTTTTTTTTCTCGTTTAGAGGAGATACAGAGAGGGTTTGAAAAGCTTTATGAGCTGAGCTGTTGTTAATGCTGGAAATGAGGGAGGAGGGAAGGAGGAAAAAGGGAAGGTGCAGTGGGGAGGGTGGGGTGGGGATGAGCTGGGGTAAAGCAGGGAATAAAAATATTGGGAGAGTGGGATAAACCAGGAAAAAATTCTGGGAGATTGGGATAAACCAGGAAAAAAAAAAAAAAAAAAAAAAAAAAAAAAAAAAAAAAAAAAAAAAAAAAACCCTTGGAGATTGAAATAAACCAGAAAAAAAAAAAATTTAAAAAATTGGGAGATTGGGATAAATTAGAAAAAGAAAAAAGAAAAAAAGAAAAGAAACAAACAAACAAACAAACAAAAAAATAAACTGGGAGATTGGAATAAACCAGAAAAAAAAAATTGGGAGACTGGGATAAACCAGGAAAAAAAATATTGGGATGAAGCAGGGAAAAAAAAATTGGGAGATTGGGATTAACGAGAAAAAAGAAATTGGGAGATAGGGATAAACCAGAAAAAAAAATTGGGAGACCAGAAAAAAAAAAACTTGGAGATTGAAATAAACCAGGAAAAAAAAAAAAAAAAAAAGAGAGATTGGGATAAACCAGAAAAAAATAAAAGGGAGATTGATATAAACCAGGAAAAAAAATTGGGAGATTGGGATAAACCAGGAAAAAATTCTGGGAGATTGGGATAAACCAGGAAAAAAAAAATTGAGATAAACCAGGAAAAAAAAAAAAAAATTAAAGATTGGGATAAACCAGAAGGAAAAAAAAAAAAAAAGGAAAAAAAAAAAAAGAGAGAGAGATTGGGATAAATCAAGAAAAAAAACCTGAGAGATTGGGATAAACCAGAAAAAAGAAATTGGGAGATTGAGATAAACCAGAAAAAATACAAGGGAGATTGGGACAAACCAGGAAAAAAAAATAAATTGAGGAACCAGAAAAAAACCCTTGGCGATTAAATAAACCAGAAAAAAAAAAAAAAAATTGGGAGATAAGGATAAAACAGAAAAAACACCTGGGAGAGTGGGATAAATCAGGAAAAAAAAAGAAACGGATAAACCAGAAAAAAATAAAATTGGGAGATTGGGATAAACCAGAAAAAAAAATTTGGGCTATTTGGGTGTGGAGCACAATGGGATCTGCTCCAAACCTCGCTTGTCCCAGGGTTACATTCATCACGGGATGGCCAGAAAAAAAAAGTGCAAAACACCTTCTGAGACCTGAAAAAAATGACTTTTGGAGTGTGTGGTGGCCACATATAATATATTATTAAATATATTTAATATAATATAATATAATATAATATAATATATCAATAATAACATATAATCATTTATATAATAATATATTATATAATATAGAAAATAGAATAATGTATGTTCTATATAATAATGTAGAATAATATATTTATATGTATTATATTAAAAATATTTTATAAAATATTTATTATAATTTATATAATGATATACAAATAATTAAATTAATTAATAATAAATAATTGCTGTGGGAGCTCTGCAGGGCTGGCAGCCACCAGCACTTCCCTGGAAAACACAAAATCCAGGTGGGAAGAGCCCTCCAGGGTCACCCAGTGCCACCCCAGTGCCACCAGCAGCAGCCCAAAGCCTGTCCCCAAGGGCCACCTCCAGCCTGTCACTCCAAAGCTCAGCTGAACTTCATCTCAGCCCTTTGGCTTTGGAGGAAGCTGAGCTTTGGATGGGAGGGACCATCCTGGAGACTCCTGACAGCCCTCAAGGGGCTGAGGCTGGGAGCAGATGAATTGGGAGTTGTGGCCCCCTGAAGATTTGGTGGATGTGCAGGTGCCTTTGGCTTTGATTCCATGGAATGGCCAAGGTGGGAAGAGCCCCTGAGGATCAGGCAGTGCCACCCCAGCAGCACCAGCATCAGCCCAAAGCCTGTCCCCAAGGGCCACCTCCAGCCTCCTCCTGAACACTCCCCCAGACAGTGACTCCAAACCTCCCTGGGCAGCTCATCCCAAGGCCTGACCACTCTGCCAGGGAAATTTCCTTGCCCAATCTCCAGCCTGAGCCTCCCCTGGTGCAATTTGAGGCCATTTCCTCTCCTCCTTTCCCTGCCCCTCCTGGCAGGGACTTGTGCAGAGCCACCAGGTCCCCCCTGAGCCTCCTTTTCTCCAGGCTCAGCCCCTTGCCCAGTTCAACTGCTCCCTCCAGGATGAGTTTCCCATCTCCATCGCCCTTTGGACTCGCTCCAACCCCTCAAAACCTCAAAACCAAGCACAAGTTTTGAGGTTGAACCTCCAGTTCTCAGCACAGGGGACAATCTCCTCTCTATTCCTGCTGGCCACACCATCCCTGACCCCAGCCAGGTCTTCTTGGCCAAAATTTGGGCTGCACAGTTGGGACCATGTGGGGTTTCTCCTCTTTTGACAACTTTAAATTCCATGGCAGAGGCTGAGGGAGCAATTCCTGCCCTCTGAGGGGCCAAGAGCTGCAGTCCCCATGTCACACTGTGACACTCCAGGAGCCTGGCAGGAACTTTTCCAGCTGCCACCATTTGTCCTTTCATCATTCCTAAAGCTCCAAGGGAAGGAGCAGCTTCCCCCAGGGCTGACAGAACAGGCAGATTTTTGGGTGCTGAGAATTCGCTTGAAATATATCAGTGGAAAGGATTTGATGGGGTTTTATTTTCAGAATTAGAGCTGAAGGTTCAGGAGGATTCGCTCACCCATGTTGGTCCCGGTCCCCACAAGGGGATGAAGTCACATCCTGTCCACAAATCAGGACTCGAAGCTGTGGTTAGAAAACTGAATCATGATCTCCGTTTCAATCACATTTTCCCTATTTTTATGTGGGATTTTTTTTCCCCTCTGCCTCCTTTCATTTCCCTTTTTCCCCTTTGCTATTTCCCTGTCCCCTCCAGGATGCAAAGGGCTGTTACTGGACACCCAAGCCACGTGTGCTGTTCCCAAAACGAGACCTGGGACGGATTCATGACACAAATTTGATGGGAACAACAGCCAGAGACGGTGACTCGCCTTTTTCCCCTCCTAATCCCCAAAAAAATCCGTGTTTGATGCTGACCAAAGCTGAAAGCGCGGCTGGAGGGAGCCGGAACAAGACGCTGAGTCATTAATTTTCCTGAACTCCGGAGAAGTTTGGGGATTACATCATTGTTTGAGGGAAGTACATGAAAATTTAGACTCGGTGTCTGTGTGGCTCCGAGCCTGGGATCCTGTTTCTGGCTGGAGGATTTGCTGCTCAATTCCTTCCTCAACACCCTTTCCTTCCCTGGAGTTTTGGCTTCCAAACCCCTCTGTGCCTCCATTTATGATGGGGCTTCCAGGATGGGCTTTTAACACTTTCTGTTGTGGTTTGAAAAGCAAAATGAGTGAGAGGCTCCAAGTCAGAAATATGATTTAATAAGGAGAAAGGTAAAAAGGTAAAATAAAATAAAATAAAATAAAAATAAAATAAAATAAAATAAAATAAAATAAAATAAAACAAAATAAAATAAAATAAAATAAAAATGAAGTAAAATAAAATAAAATAAAGTAAAATAAAAATAAAATAAAAATAAAATAAAAATAAAAAATAAAATAAAATAAAATAAAATAAAATCAAATCAATGCAATAACACAAAGGAGCAGTGCCAGAGTCAGAACACACCCTGAGCAGGGTGGGGGGAGCAGTCCAGGTGAGGGGCTCTTCCTGAAGCAGTGATCCCACAGAAAGGTCTGGGAGCTCTGCTCCTCTGGGAATCCAGTGGCTCAGGGCTGCTTGTCCTGTCCCAAATCCCAGATTCTCTCCAGGTGGGAATGCTTGGCTCCTCCCCCTGGGCATTGGGAGCATCTCCCAATGGGATGAGGAGTCGTGCAGTGGCTCCTTGATGGCCCATTAAACAGAGAGAGCTCCTGGAGGGAGTTCCCTGTGAGTCCTGGGCAAGGCATTGATGGGCCATGAGCAGAAGAGCCCAAAGGAGGGGCCTGGGAAAACACTGCCCCACCTGGTTCCAACAGCTCATGGGGATGGGGATGGAATAAATACTTTGTGCACATCCTTTACTACAACCCAGGACACTTTCCCAGTCCAAGATTCTCCCCAAATCATCCAGGCAGGGAAATAATTTGTGTTATCTCATCTCCCTGGGGTAAAACTCTGCCATGTTCCCTTTTCACCTCTCTGTGCCTGAGCAACTCAGGTGTCAACTCAACAAACCACTTTTTACCTCAAATAAGGGATTTTTTTTCCATGTGTTTGATGAGTTTGCTGAGCAAAGAGGGAAGGAGTTCCTCAGGGAGGAAATCCCAGTGAAATCCCCATGGAAGGAGTCAAAGGTCCCTGACCTGGCCTGAGCATTTCCTGCCTTTGGAGGAACCACAGGAAAAGAGAAATTAAACAAGGCGTCAAAATCTGAACAGTTTCAGTGCCCTCTTAACTCACTGATGTTTCTCTTGTTTAGAATCCCAGGATTGAGGTGGGAAAAGCCCTCCCAGCCCAGGGAGTCCCAGCTGTCCCCAATCCCCACCTTGTCACCAACCCAGAGCACTGAGTGTCACCTCCAGGTGACACCTCCAGGGATGGGCACTCCAAACCTCCCTGGGCAGCTCTTCCCAAGATTTGACCACCCTTTCCATGAGGAAAATTCCTCCTGGTTTCAACCTGGCAGCCTCAAGAAAAAAAAAAAATTAAAAAAAAAAAAAATTTAAAAAAAAAAAAAAGAATAATAAAAAAAAATTCTTTGCTACGAATTTTATCCAAAACTTGACATTTTCTTAATTTAATGCCTTGGGAGTGACTTGTGTTGTGGGAATTTTTCCTGCTATTTTTCTGTTTGGAAGCTGCAAAAACTTGAAGTAAGTGAGGATTTTTATTCTGTTCTTTTTTTGTTTGGTTAGGTTTTTTTTGTATTACTGCATTTTTATTTTAATTTTCCTAGTAAAGAACTGTTATCCCTATTCCCATATCTTTGCCTGAGAGCCTCTTAATTTCAAAATTATAATTCAGAGGGAGTGGGTTTATATTTTCCATTTTCAGGGAGGCTCCTGCCTTCCTCAGCACACACCTGTCTGTCCAAACCAGGACATTTGCACAACAATCTTAAGGAGTTTTTTTACCCAGAAGAAATTCTGCTCCTCACTTCACTTTTTATTGCAATTCCCTCACACAAATTATTCAATAAATCCCTTTTCAGCCCAGAAGTGGAGCTGCCTCTCTGTCACATCCCAGGGAGTTTTATCTGCCCCACAGAAGCTTTTGAAAGAGTTCCACCTCCCAAATGAAACCCAAATGAAACCATGTCAACATTTTCTGTGCATCATCTGTGTCTTTAAGATCTGTTTTATTTTAGTTTGAGATCCCAAAGCTCATCCCAAGTTGCCTGGATGGGGCTGGAAATGGGTTTTTTCATGGATTAAACAAAATCTGGGCTCTGATATTGAGGCATCACTCAAAGCACTCCTGGAGCTGTGGTGGCCACAAGCTCCTCTCTCCCAGGGAAAGAGGGATCAGGGAAAACATTCCCAGCCAAAATCCAGGGCAGGAGGAGGAGGAGGAGAAGGAGGAGGAGGAGTGTGAGGTTTTAATCTTTTCCTCTGTTAAAGCTGGGATTAAATGCTCGGGAGTCCCAGTTTTCATGTTCAGACTCAGGTGTTTATTATTCCTTATCTATAGTCTTATCTAGGGCTGTGAGTTTCAGCTAAGCAGGTAGAAAATGGCTCTGTCTCTAACTCTTTCAAAGGTCTTTTAAACCCAAATTGTCCAATTAACAAAGGACACCTGAATTATTTTGACTTTTACCCCAATAACCAACCACCCCTGGCCCGCAATGGGGACTTTTCTATCCAATCACAAAACACCCCCCAGACCATGAAGAAGGAGAAGGTGAAAAAGAAGAACCCTAAAATCTCCATCCTGCTTTAGATCTCTATTCCTGTATTCTAAACCCTCCAGCTCTGAGTTTTGCCCCCTGTGATATCACACACTTCTATCCCAACTCCACAGGCACAATCCCAGGGCTGTCACTCAATTTTGGGAGCCTTTTCCAGGTCAGTGCAGTGTTTGCTGGGGGTCAGTGACTGTCAGCACAGAAATCTGCAATTCTCAGGTTTCCAACAAGGGGGTTTGTGCCCAGCAGAATTTCCCAGGAAAACCAACGTGTGGCAGCTCTTGGGGCAGGATCAGGTTCCTCCAGCTGTGACAACATCTGCATGTGGCTGTTGGAGCCCTGGGCACTGCCCCTCTCTCTCTACAAGACCTTTTAAGGATGAACTGTCCAATTATGAAATGACACCTCAATTATTTTGACTTTTACCCCAATAACCAACCACCCCTGGCCCGCAATGGGGACTTTTCTATCCAATCACAAAACACCACCCAGACCATGAAGGAGAAGAAGGTGAAAAAGAAGGACTCAGGCCCTGCCCTAAATCCTCCATCCTGCTTTAGATCTCTATTCCTGTATTCTAAACCCTTCAGCTCTGAGTTTTGCCCCCTGTGATATCACACACTTCTATCCCAACTCCACAGGCACAATCCCAGGGCTGTCACTCAATTTTGGGAGCCTTTTCCAGGTCAGTGCAGTGTTTGCTGGGGGGTCAGCACAGAAAATCTGCAATTCTCAGTGATCAGAGTTCCAGCAGAGGAAGAGGAGACTGAGCAGATTCTCCTCCCCTGAGGTGGTGATATTTCACCAGAGTCACTGACAATTCCCCGTCCCTTGGGTGAAAACACAAAGTTTTCTCCTTTCTTCTCCAGGGATGAAACTCCATCCCCTTGGCACGTGTAAGGAGTGTGTGGAGTGCTGGAAATGAGAACCTCATCCGGCCAGGAAATGTTTTCCTGAGGTGATATTTCTATTTTTAGTCAATAAACACCTCGCTGAGGGAGGGATGTTGTGCAAGGCCCTGGCTCTGGTTATTGTGACTGTAATCTGGTAAATTTAGGGGGCATTGGAGCTCCACTTCACCAAAATGGGCAACTTTTAGCCAGTGAAAAGTTAAATTTTCCAGTGGAAAAACCTCAAATTGAAGAAAATTGGGGAATTTTGAGGGAAATGTTGCCTTTGGTACAATTCCAAGAGATCATCACTGACTGCCATGGGACAGCAGTAATCCAGAGGGATGAAAAACAGAATCAGGGGGGTATTTAGCCAGTAAAAAGTTAAATTTTCCATTGGGAAAACCCCAAATGGAAGAAAATTGGGAAATTCTAAAGGAAACACAGCCTTTGCTGCAATTCCAAGAGACCATCCAGGCAAGGATCTGCCTGGAGAAACCTCCATCACCTTTAGGGAATCCCAGGATCTGCAGGAAGAGCTGAGCAGGGCAGGAGATGAGCAGAGGGATGGAGCAGCTCTGCTGGGAGGAAAGGCTGGCACAGCTGGGATTGTTCAGCCTGGACAGGAGAAGCTTTGGGCTGAGCTCAGGGTGGCCTTGCAGGGCCTGAAGGAGCCCTAGGAAACCTGGAGAGAGACAATTCCCAAGGGCCAAAGGGACAGGACACAGGGAATGGCCTCACACTGAGAAATGACGAGTTTAGGTGGGATGGTGGGAAAAAATCCTTCCCTGGGAGGGTGGGGAGGGGCTGGGATGGAATTCCCAGATTTGCTGTGGCTGCCCCTGGATCCCTGGCAGTGCCCAAGGCCAGGCTGGACATTGGGGACAGTGGGAGGTGTCCCTGCCATGGCAGGGGTGGAATGGGATGATTTTTAAGGTCCCTTCCAACCCAAACCATTCCATGATTTTGTGATTCCATCATTCCACGATTCCACGTTCTCAGCACCCACTATCAGAGACATTTTCCAAGGGCTTGCAGTGACAGGACAAGGAATAACGGCTTCAAACTGAAAGAGGGAAGGTTTAGACTCGATATTAGGAAGGAATTCTTCCCTGGTACAGGTTTCCCAGATTTGCTGTGGCTGCCCCTGGATCCCTGGCAGTGCCCAAGGCCAGGTTGGACATTGGGGACAGTGGGAGGTGTCCCTGCCCATGGATGATCTTTAATGTCCCTCCCATCCCAAACCATCCTGTGGATCTCTAAAGACAAAATCTGGCCCTGTAATTCCCCCCAAAAAACTCTAAATATTTGTGCCACTGATATTTAATAAATCCCAATTTGGGAATAACCAGCTGAGACCACCCTGTGACCCCACAGGAGTGGATTAAAGTGACAAAGACACTCCTAAACTTGATTTTTTTAAGTTCCAGAATCCCTGGGGACCATCCAAGGTGGAGCTCCTGAGGAATGTCCCTGATTCCAGCTGGAATGTTGTTTACCCTCTGGAATTCCTCCTCCAATCCCTCTGCTTCCTGAAGTTAAAAAAGCTCCCCTCCCTGAAAACAATTTATTTGGCCTCTCCCATAAATTTTATCCCTAAACATTCCAAAATGGACCAAAATATTTCAGAAAATTCTCTGCTTTTATCTCTTGGCTGTCTGGCTTTGGGTAACATTTTCCATGACAATGAGCAGCAAAAAAACCCCCAAAACAACCAGAGCCCAAACAACAGCAGGGGATGGATGGACCAACACAAAATAAAGGGAAATAAAATCAATTTTTATCCATAAAAAACAACTTTTTAAGCGAAATTTGTTATTTTATCTTTGATCCGCAGCGCTGTTTTCCACAAGCAGAAGAATCTTCTTAATCCAGGTAAAAATCTCTCATGAAAGCTCTAAGAAAATATAATTTTTTATTTAATTTCAGCTTTTTTATTCATCCAAATTTATATTTATGAATTTATATTTTTGAATTTATATTTTTCACCGTTCAGGCACAGGCTGTTAACTTATTTTCCCATAAGGAAAATTTCGCCTTGGGAAAAAAAAATCACATTTATCTCCCTGAAAAAAGCTGAATTATGAAAGCTAAAAAAATAGCAAAATTCAGTGGGGTTTTTTTTATATTTTTTTTTCTATTTCAAGCTTCTGACAGCATGAAAAAAAATCAGATTTTTTTTTTTTTTACAGCATGAAAAAAAATCAGATTTTTTTTAAAATCTTCTAATATAAACGAATAATATTTAATATAAATTGAGAGCAGAGTTTAAAGAGAAGGGGAGTCACGCTCTGACTCTTCCCAAAGAGTGAAAATGGAACTGGGAGGGGGGAGATGAGCCCCAGACAATCCTGAAATCTCCCAAGAATTTCTGCAACAAGCAACACTCTCCTCTCTAATGAGACCTCAGGATGTCTTGATGAGCTTCTCTAATTGCTCTGCAGAATTGGAAGGAGCTGCAAAAAAGGAGGTTCAAAAAAAAAAGTGCAGCTGTAAATTGGGGGAAAATGTGGCTCTAATTAAGCTTGGGAGGGTGGGTTTGGTTTAGGGGGGAGTTTTGGTTTATTTTTTGTTTTATTTTTATTATTAATAATTTTTGTTTTATTTTTTGTTTTATTTTTTATTTTATTTTTGGTTTATTTTTTTATATTTATAAAATAATAATTATTTAATATACTTAATAAATATTTAATAAAATATAAAATAAAATATTTTAAATTTTTTTTGTTTTATTTTTATTTATTTATTGTTTTATTTTTATTATTATTTTTTATTATTTTTTGTTTTATTTTTATTTATTTTTTGTTTAATTTTTTATTTTTTGTTTTATTTTTATTTTTTTGTTTTAGTTTTTATTTTTTGTTTTACTTTTTTTTATTTTTTGTTTTGCTTTATTTTGCTTTACAGCCTTGATTATTTAAGAATGAAAACAACGTTAATCGGTGACCAGATCAATCAATTCTCAATTGCAAAACGACTCCAAATCTACATTTTTGGGTCCATAAGGGAATTTACACCGTTAAAAAAATGAACAACCAACATTTCTTTAACATTTCACTTTTTTTTCCCACTAAACCAGAAGCTTTTCCCCAAAATTCTCCCTTTTGGGCAGCGCAAAAATAACCAGAAATATTTTTTAAAAAGCAGATTAAAAGGTAAATGTTTGTGCTGGGGGGAGAAAAGGCTCTGGGGAGATTTTAGAGCTTTTCCAGGGGTTTAGGAAAAGGAGGGAGAAGGATTTTCATAGGGACAGGGAGAGTGACAGGAATGTGGGAATGGTTTTAAATTGAGTCAGGGTTGGGTTGGATTGGGGTGGACTGGATTGAGTTGGATTGGATTGGATTGGATTGGATTGGATTGGATTGGGTTGGGTTGGATTGGGTTGGGTTGGGTTGGGTTGGATTGGATTGGATTGGATTGGGTTGGATTGGGTTGGATTGGATTGGATTGGATTGGGTTGGATTGGGTTGGGTTGGATTGGATTGGGTTGGGTTGGGTTGGATTGGGTTGGGTTGGATTGGATTGGATTGGATTGAGTTGGATTGGGTTGGGTTGGATTGGATTGGATTGGACTGGATTGAGTTGGGTTGGATTGGGTTGGATTGGGTTGGATTGGACTGGATTGAGTTGGATTGGATTGGGTTGGATTGGGTTGGATTGGATTGGATTGGATTGGATTGGACTGGATTGAGTTGGATTGGATTGGGTTGGATTGGATTGGGTTGGGTTGGATTGGGTTGGATTGGATTGGGTTGGGTTGGATTGGGTTGGATTGGGTTGGATTGGATTGGATTGGGTTGGGTTGGATTGGGTTGGGTTGGATTGGATTGGGTTGGGTTGGATTGGGTTGGGTTGGATTGGGTTGGATTGGGTTGGATTGGATTGGATTGGATTGGGTTGGATTGGGTTGGGTTGGATTGGATTGGGTTGGGTTGGATTGGGTTGGGTTGGATTGGGTTGGGTTGGATTGGATTGGATTGGATTGGATTGGATTGGATTGGGTTGGGTTGGATTGGATTGGATTGGATTGGGTTGGATTGGATTGGGTTGGGTTGGATTGGATTGGATTGGATTGGATTGGATTGGATTGGGTTGGGTTGGATTGGGTTGGGTTGGATTGGGTTGGGTTGGATTGGATTGGATTGGATTGGATTGGGTTGGGTTGGGTTGGATTGGGTTGGGTTGGATTGGATTGGATTGGATTGGATTGGATTGGATTGGATTGGATTGGATTGAATTGGGTTGGATTGGATTGGGTTGGGTTGGATTGGGTTGGATTGGATTGGGTTGGATTGGGTTGGGTTGGGTTGGATTGGGTTGGATTGGGTTGGGTTGGATTGGGTTGGATTGGGTTGGATTGGATTGGGTTGGGTTGGATTGGATTGGGTTGGATTGGGTTGGGTTGGATTGGATTGGGTTGGATTGGGTTGGGTTGGGTTGGATTCGGTTGGATTGGATTGGATTGGATTGGGTTGGATTGGATTGGATTGGATTGGATTGGATTGGATTGGATTGGATTGGATTGGATTGGGTTGGGTTGGATTGGGTTGGGTTGGATTGGATTGGATTGGATTGGATTGGATTGGATTGGATTGGATTGGGTTGGATTGGATTGGGTTGGATTGGGTTGGGTTGGGTTGGATTGGGTGGGATTGGATTGGATTGGGTTGGATTGGATTGGATTGGATTGGGTTGGATTGGATTGGATTGGATTGGATTGGATTGGGTTGGATTGGATTGGATTGGATTGGATTGGGTTGGATTGGATTGGATTGGATTGGGTTGGGTTGGATTGGATTGGATTGGGTTGGGTTGGATTGGATTGGATTGGGTTGGGTTGGATTGGATTGGATTGGATTGGGTTGGGTTGGGTTGGGTTGGATTGGGTTGGATTGGATTGGATTGGGTTGGGTTGGATTGGGTTGGGTTGGATTGGATTGGGTTGGATTGGATTGGATTGGATTGGATTGGATTGGATTGGGTTGGGTTGGATTGGGTTGGGTTGGATTGGATTGGGTTGGATTGGGTTGGATTGGGTTGGATTGGGTTGGATTGGATTGGGTTGGATTGGATTGGATTGGGTTGGATTGGATTGGGTTGGGTTGGATTGGATTGGGTTGGGTTGGATTGGGTTGGATTGGGTTGGGTTGGATTGGGTTGGATTGGATTGGATTGGATTGGGTTGGGTTGGATTGGGTTGGGTTGGATTGGATTGGGTTGGATTGGATTGGATTGGATTGGGTTGGATTGGGTTGGATTGGGTTGGATTGGATTGGATTGGGTTGGATTGGATTAGGTTGGGTTGGATTGGATTGGATTGGGTTGGGTTGGGTTGGGTTGGATTGGATTGGATTGGATTGGGTTGGGTTGGATTGGATTGGATTGGATTGGATTGGATTGGGTTGGATTGGGTTGGGTTGGATTGGGTTGGGTTGGATTGGATTGGATTGGATTGGATTGGATTGGGTTGGATGGGGTTGGATTGGGTTGGATTGGGTTGGGTTGGGTTGGATTGGATTGGATTGGATTGGGTTGGATTGGATTGGGTTGGATTGGGTTGGGTTTGGTTGGATTGGTTTGGGTTGGATTGGATTGGGTTGGGTTGGATTGGATTGGATTGGGTTGGGTTGGGTTGGGGTGGATTGGATTGGATTGGATTGGGTTGGATTGGGTTGGATTGGGTTGGATTGGATTGGATTGGGTTGGATTGGGTTGGATTGGATTGGATTGGGTTGGGTTGGGTTGGATTGGATTGGATTGGGTTGGGTTGGATTGGATTGGATTGGATTGGATTGGATTGGATTGGGTTGGATTGGATTGGATTGGATTGGATTGGATTGGGTTGGATTGGGTTGGGTTGGGTTGGATTGGGTTGGATTGGGTTGGGTTGGATTGGGTTGGGTTGGGTTGGGTGGGATTGGATTGGATTGGGTTGGATTGGGTTGGATTGGGTTGGGTTGGATTGGATTGGGTTGGGTTGGGTTGGATTGGGTTGGGTTGGGTTGGGTTGGGTTGGGTTGGATTGGATTGGATTGGATTGGATTGGGTTGGATTAGGTTGGATTGGGTTGGGTTGGATTGGATTGGATTGGGTTGGATTGGGTTGGGTGGGGTTGGATTGGATTGGGTTGGGTTGGATTGGGTTGGGTTGGATTGGATTGGATTGGGTTGGATTGGGTTGGGTTGGATTGGATTGGATTGGGTTGGGTTGGATTGGGTTGGGTTGGATTGGGTTGGATTGGATTGGGTTGGGTTGGGTTGGGTTGGATTGGGTTGGGTGGGGTTGGATTGGATTGGATTGGATTGGAGGAAAAACAAGGAATTCTGTGCCTGGTGCCCTCCAAGGACAGGGTTGGCTCTTCTGGATCCCAGAGAACATTCCTGGATCCCAGAGAACATTCCTGGTTCCCAGAGAACATTCCTTGACACAGTTTTACACCACAACAAACACAGACTTTGACTTCAGAAGGCTGAAAATAACTCCTTTATTTCTGGGCTGTGTCTCCCTTTTATCCCATTTCACACAGACCAATTGGATTGGTGACACAAAGACAAACCTCTTCACTCCCATTGGTCAGAGCAGAGGGACAGCAAAAAGTCCTTCGTAGGAAAAGGAATTAAAAACAAAGTTACAGTTACAAAAACATTTCTCCTGTTTAAAGAAAATTCCCTGGGAAAAGAATTTCAGAAAACCAAAACACCTCAGGCACAAAACCAGGGCTACAATTCCTGGCTGAAATTCCTTTGCCAACCACCAGAATCCCAACATCCCTTCCCAGTTTTGCTCTCCCTCCTCATCTCTCCAACCCCCAGCCTTGTGCCAGGTGCAGAATCCATCCAGGTGTTCCCAGACCTCTCATTTTTTCTGGGATTCCCATTCCAGGGATTCAACAATCTCCCATCAGCACAGAAAGGTGAGATTTGTCCATGGATTCTCCCAAATTCCACCTGATCCATCGTGAGCTCCTTGCCAGAGATCAAATTGGATTTATCTCCAACTGAGCTCATTCCACGATCCAATTTCTCTCCCAGAGCTGGATTTCTCTCTCAATCTCAGCGTGGAATTGGGAATGAGATAAAAAAGATGCTGCTGTTCCCTATTTACTACTGGAAAAACCACAGAATTGGGTGATGGGAGTGAATTGTGAGCAGCAAAAAACCTGGAATATTTTCATGGAAAAGTCTGTCAGTCCCAATATCAGACGCTGCCTCCAGTATCTCCATTGCCACAAGGAACTGTGTGGTATCATCCGTGGAGGGCAGGGACAAGGAACTCTGCAGAGCTGAGATGTTCTAGAAACTTGGGCTTTATTACAAGGGTGGTGGGTAAAGAGGGTTTTGGGTTCAGACACCAGCCTGGGCTGGAGCAAAGCCCTAAAGAGAGAATGGGGAGAGGGAAGGGAAGGGAAGGGAAGGGAAGGGAAGGGAAGGGAAGGGAAGGGAAGGGAAGGGAAGGGAAGGGAAGGGAAGGGAAGGGAAGGGAAGGGAAGGGAAGGGAAGGGAAGGGAAGGGAAGGGAAGGGAAGGGAAGGGAAGGGAAGGGAAGGGAAGGGAAGGGAAGGGAAGGGAAGGGAAGGGAAGGGAAGGGAAGGGAAGGGAAGGGAAGGGAAGGGAAGGGAAGGGAAGGGAAGGGAAGGGAAGGGAAGGGAAGGGAAGGGAAGGGAAGGGAAGGGAAGGGAAGGGAAGGGAAGGGAAGGGAAGGGAAGGGAAGGGAAGGGAAGGGAAGGGAAGGGAAGGGAAGGGAAGGGAAGGGAAGGGAAGGGAAGGGAAGGGAAGGGAAGGGAAGGGAAGGGAAGGGAAGGGAAGGGAAGGGAAGGGAAGGGAAGGGAAGGGAAGGGAAGGGAAGGGAAGGGAAGGGAAGGGAAGGGAAGGGAAGGGAAGGGAAGGGAAGGGAAGGGAAGGGAAGGGAAGGGAAGGGAAGGGAAGGGAAGGGAAGGGAAGGGAAGGGAAGGGAAGGGAAGGGAAGGGAAGGGAAGGGAAGGGAAGGGAAGGGAAGGGAAGGGAAGAGAAGAGAAGAGAAGAGAAGAGAAGAGAAGAGAAGAGAAGAGAAGAGAAGAGAAGAGAAGAGAAGAGAAGAGAAGAGAAGAGAAGAGAAGAGAAGAGAAGAGAAGAGAAGAGAAGAGGAGTAAGCGAGTAATCACCTTGTTACAATCCATTCTATCTCTTTTTGTGTTGAATATTCTAATTCACAGTGACCAACCCGTGCGAGATACAAAACCTACAAACTTTGCATGCAGCCTATAAGAACTACTACATTACCATGTCATTTTATATTCCAAACTCTAAAAGCCACATTTCTTATCTGTTTTCTCCCTGATGCCTTTGGCAGAGTGGAAAGGCAACATTCCTGACTCCTTCTGTTTTTCTTGTCTTTTAACCCATCTCCAGCTCATCCCCGTGTTCCTGCCTGCCATGGTCACATCTCCAAACTGGCTTTCATTTCTATTTCGCTCACAGGTTTTCCATCTCCAGTATTTCTTACCAGACAATCATATCCATAAGTCCTTCCTGCCCCATCTTTCCCAACAGAACTGTGCAGAGTGTGAGGCTTCACAGGGATATTTATGAGAGTGGAATCTTCTGGAATTCCAGGATTAAGGTTGGAAAAGCCCTCCCAGCCCAGGCAGTCCCAGCTGTGCCCAATGCTCACCTTGTCACCCTGAGTGACACTTCCAAACCTCCCTGGGCAGCTCTTCCCAAGGCCTGACCACCTTTTCCAGAAATAAATTTTCCAAAATATTCAAAATAAACCTCCCCTGGCCCAGCCTGAGGCTGTTCCCTCTCCTCCTGTCCCCTCTTGTCAGAGACTTGTGCAGAATGAGTTGGAAAATTGGAATATTGACCCAAAAAACAGGTTGAGGACAGGAGAAGGAGCAAAGCAGCCTCATCACCCTGATCACCACCAGCAGCAAAGCTCTGTGGTGTTTCCCTCACTCATTCCTTCTTTTTAATGAATTTTTTAAAATTTTTTTTTTATTTTTTTTTGGCTTTAGGAGCACAAAAGATCCAGGAGATCCAACCTGGCACTTCATCATCTCCCTTGTAATCTCCTCCCTCGAAAAAACGTGTTAATTTGGGAGAACAGGGAGGAGGATTTATGAACACACACACACAGACTAATAAATAAGCTCATAACAGTGGGAAAAGGGCCCTTGTTAAATATGTTTTCCATTTGAAAGGCTATAAAATAGTTCAGGCGAGCTCTGCTGAGCCTGGTTTTAATGAAGGCTTTTCTCTCCTTCCATGTGGAGCAGCTTATTTCCTCCCATTCCTGATGGAGTCGACTCTCACAGGGACAGCCAAGGCATTGTTAGAGCTGTTGGTGATCCCTCTTTCCCCAAAGGAATGAAAAATCCCACTATAATATTCCCTGAGGCTGCTGAACAAAGTGTTGAGTGTGCAGAGTTGGGATAAATAAATGGTCAAGTGACAAAAATCCCAAAGGAATGAGACATCCAGGTCATTCCCAAAAAGAGCATCCAGGCTGGTTGTCCATCCCCAAAAGTTGTTTTTTTCCCCACTCTGGAATCACTTCTGATCATCCCACACCTTTTCAAAGTTGGTTTTTCTCCTCTGTTTGTTTTTTTTTTTTCTTCCATCCCCTCTGAGCCTTCAGTGTTCCCTGTGGCTCCTGCTGTGGGATGGCTCCATCCCTGAATTCTCCTCACCCTCACAGTCTGCTCAGCATGGAATTCCAGACTGGTTTGGGATGGAAAAGGGATATTAAAGAGCATCTCATTTCACCCCTGCCATGGGCACGGACAGCTCCCACTGTTCCCAGGCTGCTCCAAGGCCCAGGAGTTCTGGCACTTAAGACGGTCCAAGAAAATCAAGTTCAGAAATGTTTTTGTCACTTTAATCCACTCCCGTGGGGACACAGGATGGTCTCAGCTCGTTATTCCCAAACTGGGATTTATAAAATATAGTGGCTTGAATATTTAGAGTTTTTTTGGGGAAAATCACAGGTCCAAATTTTGCCTTCAGAGATTCACAGGATGCTTTGGGTTGGAAGGGACATTAAAAATCATCCATGGCAGGGACACCTCCCACTGTCCCCAATGTCCAACCTGGCCTTGGGCACTGCCAGGGATCCAGGGGCAGCCACAGCAAATCTGGGAAATCTGTGCCAGGGAAGAATTCCTTCCCCTGTGCATGGGAAAACCTCCAGGAAGTGGAACAAAAGTGTCTGACTGGAGGAAAAGTGTGTTAAGAGAAGGAAAAAATTGGAAAGGTAGGGAATGAGCTGCTGCAGTGATATAGGGCAGGGAATGAGCTCCTGCAGGGATACAGGACAGGGAATGAGCTCCTGCAGGGATACAGGGAATGCGCTCCTGCAGGGATACAGGGCAGGGAATGAGCTCCTGCAGGGATACAGGACAGGGAATGAGCTCCTGCAGGGATACAGGACAGGGAATGAGCTCCTGCAGGGATACAGGACAGGGAATGAGCTCCTGCAGGGATACAGGGAATGAGCTCCTGCAGGGATACAGGGAATGCGCTCCTGCAGGGATACAGGGCAGGGAATGAGCTCCTGCAGGGATACAGGACAGGGAATGAGCTCCTGCAGGGATACAGGGAATGAGCTCCTGCAGGGATACAGGGAATGCGCTCCTGCAGGGATACAGGGCAGGGAATGAGCTCCTGCAGGGATACAGGACAGGGAATGAGCTCCTGCAGGGATACAGGGAATGAGCTCCTGCAGGGATACAGGACAGGGAATGAGCTCCTGCAGGGATACAGGGAATGCGCTCCTGCAGGGATACAGGGAATGAGCTCCTGCAGGGATACAGGGAATGAACTCCTGCAGGGATACAGGACAGGGAATGAGCTCCTGCAGGGATACAGGGAATGAGCTCCTGCAGGGATACAGGGAATGAGCTCCTGCAGGGATACAGGGAATGAGCTCCTGCAGGGATACAGGACAGGGAATGAGCTCCTGCAGGGATACAGGGAATGCGCTCCTGCAGGGATACAGGGAATGCGCTCCTGCAGGGATACAGGGAATGAGCTCCTGCAGGGATACAGGGAATGAACTCCTGCAGGGATACAGGACAGGGAATGTGCTCCTGCAGGGATACAGGGAATGAGCTCCTGCAGGGATACAGGGAATGAGCTCCTGCAGGGATACAGGACAGGGAATGAGCTCCTGCAGGGATACAGGGAATGCGCTCCTGCAGGGATACAGGGAATGCGCTCCTGCAGGGATACAGGGAATGAGCTCCTGCAGGGATTTAAGGCAGGAATTGGCTCTGAACTCCAGGGTGGCAGCCCAACCTCTCCCTCCTCCATCAGGGTGTGGGTTTGGCAGCAGCTCTGAACTGCCTGCACATCCCAGAGCTGCTCCTTGCCCTTCCCTTTTCTCCTAGAAAATAAAAGTAATTTATTTTATATACCCCTTGGCATTCCCAGGAATGTTTTGCTGGAATTTGTGCCTTTTCTGAGTGGAGAAATATTCCCTCCCATCCTTAAGGATTTTTCCTTTGGAGCCTTTTTTCATCTGGATTCCTTTGGGTTTTCACATCCAGCAGGTTTCTGGATGTTAAAATCCCATGGGAAATCCACATCAGCACCGAATAAACTGGGAAAAAAAAACCCCAAACCTGTCCTGAACCCACTTCAAAGGCTCTGAGTGAGGACAGGGAAAGGCTGAGGAGGAAATTCCTGGTGTCCCACCCACCTCGCTGGGCAGGGGATGGACAGGCCACACATTGGGAATTATTTCCACACTCCAACCCCTGGATAATTTATGAGAGCTCCAAATGCTCAATCCCAGTGTTGGAGGTGCTCTCTCCTGTGCAGAGCTGGGCAGGGTAATGGAGCATTAAGTCTGGCTCAGGCTGGAACTCGGCTCAGTCTCGGCTCTGTGCCCAGGGCAGAGGGAGAGACTCAGAGCCAGAGGGATGAAAAGTGTCTGGAGTCACCTCCCGGAGCTCAGGGTGACCCCAGCGGCTCCCACGGGGCTGCCACATCCCATTCCCTGATCTACATCCCATTCCTTGCTCCACATCCCATTCCCTGCTCCACATCCCATTCCCAGCTCCACATCCCATTCCCTGCCCCACATCCCATTCCCAGCTCCACATCCCATTCCCTGCCCCACATCCCATTCCTTGATCCACATCCCATTCCCAGCTCCACATCCCATTCCCTGCTCCACATCCCATTCCCTGCTCCACATCCCATTCCTTGATCCACATCCCATTCCCAGCTCCACATCCCATTCCCAGCTCCACATCCCACTCCCAGCTCCACATCCCATTCCCAGCTCCACATCCCATTCCCAGCTCCACATCCCATTCCCTGCTCCACATCCCATTCCCAGCTCCACATCCCATTCCCAGCTCCACATCCCATTCCCTGCCCCACATCCCATTCCCTGTTCCACATCCCATTCCCTGCCCCACATCCCATTCCCTGCTCCACATCCCATTCCCAGCTCCACATCCCATTCCCAGCTCCACATCCCATTCCCTGCTCCACATCCCATTCCCAGCTCCACATCCAAAGCCCTGAGGATGGTTTGGGGTTTTTTTGGTTTTGTTTTGTTTTGTTTTGTTTTTTCTTTTTGGGGGGGGAATTTTTTGGGGGGGAGGGGAGTTGTTTTTTTGGGGTTTTTTGGGTGGTTTTTTTTGTTTTGTTTTTGGTTTTGGTTTTGGTTTTGGTTTTTTTTGGGGGGGGGGGTTGGGGTTTTTTTTTGGTTTTTTTCCCCAAAAGAAATGTTTGGCTTCTCCCATTCCGGGAGAATGCACTTTCTGCACTTTCCCAATATCTTGGAGCCATAATTAAAGGCATCTTTCAGCAGGTTTTCTCCCCAGGAAGGTGAGACAGAGGGAATTGTGAATTGTTCCTCCCCCTGTGCAGGTAAACTGCAGCTGAACTCTGAGCCCCACGTTCCCCTGCCTGATGGAACATGTTTGGGATTACATAAGGCTGGGTTTTGATTTCATTTCAGGCACAGGGAGAGGGTTGCACCGACTCACTGAGACACTTTTCCACAAATGCAGGAATTTACACTCATTTGGGCACAGCTCAGAGGGGAGAACTGGCATTTCCACAACCTTTTTATAAAACTTGTGGAGATTTGTAAAATCCACTTCCAGTTTTGCCTCAACTTAGGGGAAATAATTTCTTTCCCAGTTCAAGATCGTTTTTAAATTTTGGAAATGTAGGAAAAAGGTATTTCGGTAATTCAAATTCTTTGAAAATTGGACTTTGCATGGGATCAGATAATCAAAGGATCATGGAGTGGTTTGAATTGGGAGAGACCTTCAAAATCATCCCATTCCACCCGCCTGCCATGGGCAGGGACACCTCCCACTGTCCCCAATGTCCAACCTGGCCTGGGACATTTCCAGGGATCCAGGGGCAGCCACAATTTCAATTTTTCTAATGCTGGGAATGGATGCAACTGAATTTTGCATGTGATTTATACAGTTTTTGTTGGTTTTTTTTCCAAATTCAGACACATTGACATATTTTGAATTTCTATATAACCACAGAATATCCTGAGCTGGAAAAGATCCAGAGGGATCATCCAGGACTGTCCAGACACCTCAACAATCCCATCCCTGGCAGGGCTGTCCAAAGGCTCCTGGAGCTCTGGCAGTGCCCATTCCCTGGGGAGCCTGGGCAGTGCCTGAACCCTCTGGGGGAAGAGCCTTGCCCTAAAATCCCCCCTCAATCCCTCCTGGAACAGCTCCAGCCTCTCCCTGGCTCCCATCAGGTCCCAGGAGCAGTTCCATGTTGGATCAGCCTGTTGGACATTTGGGGAATTCACCTTCCCAAGGAGGTGGGAGCAGCAGAGTTGCAAACACAGCAGGGAATTCCCTTATCCTGTGCTCTCCCTGTGTGCTCGCACATCCCAAATTCTGTGAATTTTTATTTTTTTCTTGACAATCACCAGAAGTTTTGCTGGATGTTAACGTGTTATTTTTCCACCCATTCCCTGGGGAGCCTGGGCAGTGCCTGAACCCTCTGGGGGAAGAGCCTTGCCCTAAAATCCCCCCTCAATCCCTCCTGGAACAGCTCCAGCTGCTCCTTGGGTGCTTTCCCTGTCACCAGACAAAAAAAGAAAAAAAAAAAAAAGAAAAAAAAAAAAAAAAAAAAAAAGTGACATTTAATCCACCCAGGAATGTTTTTTTTCCCCACTGAGTGACAATCCCTCAAACCACTCGCTCACAAGTTCCCCTTTCCAAGCATTTCTTGTTGACTCCCCACCAGTCCCAGTCCCCAAATAAACACCCAAGGGGGTCTCAATCCTCCTGGTTATTCCATGTGGTTTCTCCACTCTTCCTTCTGCACAGGGAAATGCTGAGAATTGCAGAGTATTTTGGTTTTAACCTACTTTGGGCTGGATTTTATGCTCTGCCAAAACTACAGAATTCTGAGAGCCAACCTGGAATGCTCTGGACTGGTCTGGGGTCCCAAACAGAAGAAAGGCGTGGAAATGTTGGGAAAAGTTCAGAGGAGGCCACAAAGGCAACTGGAGCTCCTCCCCTATGGAGACAGGATGGGAAAGTTGGGAATGTTGAGCCTGGAGAAAAGGAGTTTGGGTGGAGAGCTCACAGTAAATTTTAGGATATGAAAAGGCTGCAGGGAACGTGGAAAGGGACTTTTCATCAGGAATCGGAAGGATAGGAAAAGGGGGAATGGCTTTAAACAGAAAGAGGGCTGGGCTGGATGGGATTTTGGGCAGGAATTGTTCCCTGGGAGGGGCTGGGATGGAATTCCCAGATTTGCTGTGGCTGCCCCTGGATCCCTGGCAGTGCCCAAGGCCAGGTTGGACATTGGGGACAGTGGGAGATGTCCCTGCCCATCCAGGGGTGGAACTGGATGATCTTTAATGTCCCTCCCATCCCAAACCATTCTGTGAATCTCTAAGGACAAAATCTGGCCCTGTAATTTTCCCAAAAAAACTCTCTAAATATTCATGCCACTGATATTTTATAAATCCCAGTTTGGGAATAACCAGCTGAGACCACCCTGTGCCCACACAAGAGTGGATTAAAGTGACAAAGACACTCCTAAACTTGATTTTTTTGAGTTCCAGAATCTCTGGGGACCATCCAAGGTGAAGCTCCTGAGGAATGCCACTGATGCCAACTGGAATATCATGCTGGGTGTCCTTCAGCTCTGAATTTATCCCTCCATGCTCCCATCCCTTCCATAAAGGGATGATAATTCCCAGCCTTTCTGTGAAGCCACTCATCAATGGTTATATAAAACTCCTCATTTCCCACATCCTTGGGAAAACAATTTCTTTAAATTACCCAACAACAACAGCAAAAAATATCCTCTAAAAACCATAAAATTATCCCACTTTTTTTCTCAGTGGATGGGAAAGGTTTAATTAATAAATAAACTTTCCCTTGTGCTTTAATTGTCTGGAAAAACACGTGGGATTTTTTTTTTTTTTCCCCTAATTTCCACTTCATCCTGATTTGGCCCTGCCTAAAGTGTTCCCGTTGTGGTCAGGAACATTTGCTCAGTCCTGCCTTAAAATTGTGTTCACAGGAGAGATCTGGGAAAGAAGGAGTGGGGAAGGGTCAATAAATGTTGTACTCATTCAGAATCACAAATTTTGGGTGAAATTGGGATGTTTTGAACATGAAAATTTTAAGTTTACAGCACTTTCTATTGCCTTGTTTTTATTATTTTTTGGGGAGAGGGGGCTTTTTTGGTCTTTTTAAAATTGTGGGAATATTTCAAGGGGCTGCAACATGTCTAGGGAAGGGAATAGAGATGGGAAAGGATCTGGAAAACTCATCCTGGGAGGAGAAAATGAACTGGGCAAGGGTCTGAGGCTGGAGCAAAGGAGGCTCAGGGGGGACCTTGTGGCTCTGCACAAGTCCCTGCCAGGAGGGGCAGGGAAAGGAGGAGAGGAAATGGCCTGGAATTGCACCAGGGGAGGCTCAGGCTGGAGATTGGGCAAGGAAATTTCCCTGGCAGAGTGGTCAGGCCTTGGGATGAGCTGCCCAGGGAGGTTTGGAGTCACTGTCTGGGGGAGTGTTCAGGAGGAGGCTGGAGGTGGCCCTTGGGGACAGGCTTTGGGCTGATGCTGGTGCTGCTGGGGTGGCACTGCCTGATCCTCAGGGGCTCTTCCCACCTTGGCCATTCCATGGAATCAAAGCCAAAGGCACCTGCACATCCACCAAATCTTCAGGGGGCCACAACTCCCAATTCATCTGCTCCCAGCCTCAGCCCCTTGAGGGCTGGCAGGAGTCTCCAGGATGGTCCCTCCCATCCAAAGCTCAGCTTCCTCCAAAGCCAAAGGGCTGAGATGAAGTTCAGCTGAGCTTTGGAGTGACAGGCTGGAGGTGGCCCTTGGGGACAGGCTTTGGGCTGCTGCTGGTGGCACTGGGGTGGCACTGGGTGACCCTGGAGGGCTTTTCCCACCCTGATAATTCCATGATCCCGGGATTTTCTCCACTGGGATTTGCTCTGGGCACTGGGTTGAGCCCTCCAGCCCCTCCTGTCAGCCCAGGGAGTGGAGCAGGGCAGCTCTGGGAATGTGATGATGTTTCTGTTGGTGCTGCCGTGGGCTGAGAGCAGATTTCCCCCTGTCAGACCTCCCCCAGGTCAGGAATGATGATCCAAAGGTGTGGGAAGATGCTCCGCCTGGATTTGGGGTAAAACAACCCCAACACCCCAAATGTGCAAAGCTGTCAGTGCCCAATGGCTGATTTGGGGTTTGGGAACCAACCCCAAGGTGAGACCAGCCTGACCCATCAACCCCAAAATTCAACTTCCCGATAAAAATTGGACCAAGGGAGGATTTGACAGACAAAGAAACCTGAGAAATGATCCGGGAAAGGAAAGTTTGAGATTGTGGCTCCCATTCCACCAGAATTCCATTAATTAAGGTGGAATTTGGGGAAGGTGCTGCCACCACCCAGAACCTCCCAAGTCCTGCCCTGCTCCAGCAGTTCCCAAATCCATCATCTCACCCTGGAGGAAGCTGGAATTGGTGATTCCTGACACATCTGAGCTCTGCCTGCCACCTATTGGTGTTAAAACTCCTGAGTTCCTATTCCCAGATTATTTTTTTAGACAAACAACTCTACCAGGGTGAAGATGACACCGATTTTTGGGCCAGGGACACTCAGAAATGCCTCCTGTGGCCACACCTGGAGGTTCCTCGGTCATTGAGAGGGAAAGAAAAGCTGGGAATTGTGTCCTGAAAAGGTTGGTGGGTTTTTTTTTTTTTTTTTTCCTTTTTTTCTTTTTTTTTTTTTTTTTTTTTTTTTTTTTCTTTTTTTTTTTTTTCTTTTTTTTTCTTTTCCCCAGAGGTTTGTTTTTTCATGGAAAGCCGAACTTGTGTTCCCAAAGCTGGGATTTGTGATCTTAAAGTTGCCAGGACATGAAAGGCTGGGAAAGTTTATTTGTTTTACCGAATTGCTTTGTGATGGAGAGTGAAACATTTCTGGTCACTCCATCCAAAAATCCCGAATCCAGAGGGAGATGGATCAACAGCACTGCACTGGAATTGGCATTTGAGCTCCTGGGACACTGATTCCACACTATAAATAAAAATAATAAAATTTACAGAGAGGTTTGGATTGGAAGGGACCTTAAAAATCATCTCATCCCATCCCTGGATGGGCAGGGACACCTCCCACTGTCCCCAATGTCCAACCTGGCCTTGGGCACTGCCAGGGATCCAGGGGCAGCCACAGCAAATCTGGGAAACCTGTGCCAGGGAAGAATTCCTTCCTAATATCGAGTCTAAACCTTCCCTCTCTCAGTTTGAAGCTGTTATTCCTTGTCCTGTCACTGCAAGACCTTGGGAAATGTCTCTGATAGTGGGTGCTGAGAACGTGGAATCGTGGAATGATGGAATGATGGAATCATAAAATCATGGAATTATGGAATGGTTTGGGTTGGGAGGGACCTTAAAACTCATCCCATTCCACTCCTGCCATGGCAGGGACACCTCCCACTGTCCCCAATATCCAACCTGGCCTTGGGCACTGCCAGGGATCCAGGGAAATCTGGGAATTCCATCCCAGCCTCTCCCCACCCTCCCAATCCCAACAATTCCTGCCCCAAATCCCATCAAATCCTACTCTGAAGCCATTCCCTGTGTCCTGTCCCTCCATCCCTTGTCCCCAGTCCCTCTCCAGCTCTCCTGGAGCCCCTTGAGGTGCTCTGAGCTCTCCCTGGAGCTTCTCCTCTCCAGGTGAACACCCCAAAAAAGCCTCAATATCCAATTTATCCTCCAAACAGCTCCTTAGAATTACCCAAAATTAGGCAGAGAAGTGAATTTTAAGTGACTTATGGAACAAATCCCAATTTAAGATGGGAAAGGATCAGCAGTCCAGTGCTCCAGAATGACATTCCATATTTATTTTTAGCAAACCTTGTGGTGGCTTTAAATGGAGTCAAAGGTGGAAAGATTCAACTCAGATGTTTAAATCTGGGGATGTGATGCTCAGACAAATTATTTTTCCAAGATTTCCCTCCCCTAAACAAAAGGGAGTCTGATCCATGTGATGTTCCCATCACTGTCCTTGGAGGGAAAAAAAAAAAATCAACATTTTATTGTCCACTCACAACTCTCAGAGTCTGATTCTCACCTTAATTTTCCTCATTTGGAAAAAATCCCCCACTGAGCTCCATAAAAACCTTGGAATTCAATCCTGTGCTCAGTGTGGCACCAGAAAAAAAATGAGATCCAAATATTCCTTTATTTTATGTGGGCAGAATGAGAGGATTAAATAAAAATTGCTCCCTTTTTAATAATCACTGATAGCCATTATTATTATTATTATTATTATTATTATTATTATTATTGTTGAAAAATATTAGGTTTCCACGAGTTTTGGGGTTGTTTTTGCTTTCACTTGTTTGGGTTGTTTTATTTTTTTTTTTTTTTTTTTTTTTTTTTTTTTTTTTTTTTTTTTTTTTTTTTTGATACAGGAAGGATTTTGGTGTTGTTTAAACCTCTGAATATCAAGTTGACCTCACCCTGTTAAACTCCTCATCAAATAAAACCTTCTGTATTATCCTCTTAAATCTTGAATATTCAAACAACAATCGCCATTATTAATAAAAAACCAATAGCCATTATTAATAATAAAAAATCAATAAATAATTATGAATAAATATATTCCTTTAGGAATTACCCCTGACCTTTGCACAAGACTTTCCCTCTTTTCCCACATGGATTTGGGTTGAATTTTTTTTTTTCAAGATACAGGAAGGATTCTGGTGTTGTTTAAACCTCTAAATATCGAGTTTGCTGTGCCTGACCCTTTTAAAATCCAAGTGAAATAAAATCTTGTTGTATTCTCTTAAACCTTCAACATGAAAAAAACAAAATTAATTTAAACCAACAAAAACAAAACTCCTCCCAAAAACAATCAACCAAAGAAACAAAACCAAACCCCAGTTTATTTGTGATGTAAAAACAGAAATGGACTAAAAAATTATTTATTTTCTTGATTTTTGAACGCTTCTGTAGGAACAAAATTAAATTTTCCAAGTGGAACGAGACTAAAAGTGCCTGAAATGTGAGATTTAGGGTTAATAAATAATTTTCATAAATTTTTATCAATATAAATAAATATATTTATATTTATATTTTATAAATAAATATATTTTATAAATATAAATAAATAAATAACTTTTTTATTTCATGTGGTTTTGCTCAGGTCAGGACCTCCATCAATTATTTTCAAGCCCTTTTGGTGACCCAGAGCTCCCCAAAGACCGTTTCTCGAAGGAAGTAAGAATGATTTTCCTGAAATTTATCATTTCCTGAGACTTTCTGATGAGTTTCACCTCTGCTGGCCTCTCTCTCTCTCCACTTCCAGGAATTCCAAGTTCCTCCTGAAACTGCTGCAGTGACTCAGATCCAGCAGAACAAACGGGAGTTTTCCCAAAAAAAAATCGGATTTTAGGAAACCAAACCAAGCTGGTGGAATCTTGGTATTTTTTGAATTCTTCTGGATAGGAAATAAGAGGAAAATAATAATTATTTAATGAAGAATTTCAGCCCCATTCTCATTGAAAAGTGACTTGGAGTTGTTGAAAATGGGGATGTGTTGGGACTTTGTTATAATCTTTGATTTTATTCAAATTTTATTCGGATTTTAGCACAAAAAAAACCCCAAACCAAACCAAAACAAAACAAAAAAAAAAAACCCTCAGACATTTGAGCAATTCCAATCCCTGGAAATCCCTATTTAGTGCCATCAAATCACCGTCTCTGGGGACACTCAATGAACCCAATTTTTAATTAATTGATCCAAGATCGGCCTCAATCTCAGAAATCTTCTCCAAACTGAATTATTCCGATTTTATTCAGATTTTAGTACACAAAAAAATCCCTCAGACATTTGAGTTTGTTGGCAATTCCAATCCCTGGAAATCCTTATTTAGTGCCATCAAATCACTGTCACTGGGGACGCTCAATGAACCTATTTTTAAATTGATTGATCCAAGATCGGCCTCGATCTCGGGAATCTTCTCCAAACTGAATTATTCCGATTTTATTCAGATTTTAGTACACAAAAAAATCCCTCAGACATTTGAGTTTGTTGGCAATTCCAATCCCTGGAAATCCCCATTTAGTGCCATCAAATCACCATCCCTGGGGGACACTCAATGAACCCATTTTTTAATTGATTGATCCAAGATCGACCTCGATCTCGGAAATCTTCTCCAAACTGAATTATTCCGATTTTATTCAGATTTTAGTACACAAAAAAATCCCTCAGACATTTGAGTTTGTTGGCAATTCCAATCCCTGGAAATCCCTATTTAGTGCCATCAAATCACCGTCCCTGGGGACGCTCAATGAACCCATTTTTAAATTAATTGATCCAAGATCGGCCTCGATCTCGGAAATCTTCTCCAACCTGAATTATTCCGATTTTATTCAGATTTTAGCACACAAAAAAAACACCCTCAGACATTTGAGCAATTCCAACTCCTGGAAATCCCTATTTAGTGCCATCAAATCACCGTCCCTGGGGCTGCTCAATGAACCCATTTTTTAATGGATTGATCCCAGATCGACCTCGATCTTGGGAATCTTCTCCAACCTGAATTTTTCCGATTTTATTCAGATTTTAGCACACACAAACAAAAACAACCCTCAGACATTTGAGGAATTCCAATTCCTGGAATAATCCTTAATCCTGGAATAAATCCTTATTTAGTGCCATCAAATCACCATCCCTGGGGACGCTCAATGAACCCAATTTTTAATTAATTGATCCAAGATCGACCTCGATCGCGGAAATCTTCTCCAACCTGAATTATTCCGATTTTATTCAGATTTTAGCACACACACAAAAAAAAACCCTCAGAAATTTGAGCTTGTTGGCAATTCTTGGAAATCCTTATTTAGTGCCATCAAATCACCATCCCTGGGGCTGCTCAATGAACCCATTTTTTAATTGATTGATCCCAGATCGGCCTCGATCTTGGAAACCTTCTCCAACCTGAATTATTCCGATTTTATTCATATTTTAAGACACAAAAAAAAAAAAACAAACTCTCAGACATTTGAGCAATTCCAACCCCTGGAAATCCTTATTTAGTGCCATCAAATCACCATCCCTGGGGACACTCAAGGAACCCAATTTTTAATTAATTGATCCAAGATTGGCCTCGATCTTGGAAATCTTCTCCAATCTGAATTATTCCGATTTTATTCAGATTTTAGCACACACACACAAAAAAATCCTCAGAAATTTGAGCAATTCCAATTCCTGGAAATCCCTATTTAGTGCCACCAAATCACCATCATTGGGGGCATTCAAGGAACCCAATTTTTAATTAATTGATCCAAGATTGGCCTCGATCTTGGAAATCTTCTCCAACCTGAATTATTCTAATTTTATTCATATTTTAAGACACAAAAAAAAAAAAAAAAAAAAAAAAAAAAAAAAAAAAAAAACAAACCCCCAGACATTTGAGGAATTCCAATTCCTGGAATAATCCTTAATCCTGGAATAAATCCTTATTTAGTGCCATCAAATCACCATCCCTGGGGACGCTCAATGAACCCATTTTTTAATTGATTGATCCCAGATTGGCCTCGATCTCGGAAATCTTCTCCAACCTGAATTATTCCGATTTTATTCAGATTTTAGCACACACACAAAAAAAAAAAAACAAACAAAAACAAACAAACAAACAAACAAACAAAAAAACTCAGACATTTCAGCAATTCCAATTCCTGGAAATCCTTATTTAGTGCCATCAAACATCAAATCACCATCCCTGGGGACACTCAATGAACCCAATTTTTAATTAATTGATCCAAGATCAGCCTCGATCTCGGAAATCTCCAACCTGAATTATCCCGTGACTCTGATCCTGAAAATCTGCTATAAAAAAAAAAAAAAAAAAAATCAGCACAAACCTGATTTTACCTCAAGGTTTAAATCCAAACCTTAAGGTTTAAATCACCCCAGAGCTCTTCTCTTTCTCTCTCTCTGCACTAATTGATCTGTTAATTGGCTCGGCCAACACGGAGTCGGCCTCGCGCGAGCGGCGCTAATTGCTACAAGCTCCTGGTGAAATGCTGAGCGCTCCCAAGGCCAGGAATTGTGGGATGTGGATGTTCTCCATTGATTCCAAGAGGATCTGAGTGATTTGGATGATTTTGGGAATCCCAGCAGTGAGAATTGGGGGGTTTTCTCTGTTCCTCCCCAAATCCGCGTGGGGAAACGGGGAGAGAAAAGTCTCATCAAAAATCCAGGGATAATTCCTAAAGGAATATATTTATTCATAATTATTTATTAATTTTATTATTATTAATAATGACTATTGGTTTTTATTAATAATGGTGATTGTTGTTTGGATGTTCAAGATTTAAGAGGATAATACAGAAGGTTTTTATTTAATGAAGATTTTAACAGGGTGAGATCGACTCGATATTCAGAGGTTTAAACAACACCAGAATCCTTCCTGTATCTTAATTAAAAAAAAAAAAAATCCAACCCAAACAACCAAAAGCAAAAAGAACCCTAAAACTCGTTGAAAACCAATATTTTACAATATTAATATTAATAATAATATTAATAATAATAACAATAATAATGGCTATTATTGTTATTATTATTAATAATAATATTAATATTATAAAATATATTATATTATATTATTGATATAATTAATTTCATATTAAATTAATATTATATGTATTATATATTATATATTATATAATAAAATATATTTTATAAATATATTATATAATAAAATAAATTATATATAATAAAATATATAAAAATATATTATATATAATAATATATATTATATATTAAATTAATATTATAAAATAAAATCCATTAATAAAACTGGAGCAATTTTTTATTTAATCCTCTCATTCTGCCCACATAAAATAAAGGAATATTTGGATCTCATTTCTGCTGGTGCCACACTGAAAACAGGATTTAATTCCAAGGTTTTTATGGAGTTCAGTGGGAGATTTATTCAAAATGAGGAAAATTAAAGCCAAAATCAGACTCGGATTGAGGCCTCTGAGAGTTGTGAGGGGACAATAAAATGTTGATTTTTTTTTTTTTCTCTCCAGGGTTGATTTTTCTCCATCCAGTTAAATGGGATTTGGGGAAGGAATTCTTCCCTGAGAGGTCCCTCCCAACCCAAATCATTTCTAAATTAATTTAAAACGTGGCTTTTTTTCTCTTTCAAAGCTACACGGGATGAAAAATTGCTCAAACTCCAACACAGAAACATCAATTCTCCAAGATTACACAGAAAATAAGTTGGTTTAGACAGTAAAAAATAAAAACACCTGGCTCAGAAGGGATATTTTGACATATTCTGGTTTGTCTAAACCTGCTCCAAAAAAATTTTATTTTCATTCCAGTTTGAACTCAAAATACACTTAAAATGTTAAATCTTTGAGAAATTGTCCCAAACAAAGTTTTATCCTGAGGTCAGAGTGGAACAGCTGGACAAAGGTTTTACTCTGAGAAAAAAACAAGGATTTCATGGCGATTTTGTGGATAAAGTTTTCCTAAATTCAGAATTTAGTGGATAATTGGATAAATCTGTTTCTGGAAATTAAAATTTTAGCATTAGATCCTTGACCTGATGTTGAAATTTGGCCCTAATTCTGAGGGATGAGAAACGAAGGAAATAGCAAATTTTGGAAGTTTTATTCAGTCTGGAGGAAAGAGAAAACTGAGTCAAAACTGCAGCAGTTATGGTGATTTTGATGTGATTTGAGAGGAGGAGGACAGAAATACAAAAAGTTGAATTTCCTGTGGGTTCCCAACCCCAGAATTACCCAAAAAAATGGGATTTGAATGAGATGATCCCGAATCATCAAATCCCATTAACAATTCTTCGAAAACTAATTTGGAAAACAGAGGGGAAAATGGACTAAAATAAACTCTGAGATGATCCCCAGTCATCAAATCCCACCAACAATTCCTTGAAAACTCATTTGGAAAACAGAGGGGAAATGGACTAAAATGAACTCTGAGATGATCCCAAATTATCAAATCCCATCAACAATTCCTCGAAAATTCATTTGGAAAATCAAGAGAAAATGGACTAAAATAAACTCTGAGATGATCCCCAGTCATCAAATCCCATCAGAATTCCTTGAAAATTCATTTGGAAAATAGAGGGAAAATGGACTAAAATAAACTCTGAGATGATCCCAAATTATCAAATCCCATCAGCAATTCCTCAAAAATTCATTTGGAAAATAGGGGGAAAAATGGACTAAAATAAACTCTGAGATGATCCCAAATCATCAAATCCCATCAACAATTCCTCGAAAACTCTTTTGGAAAAAGGACTAAAATAAACTCTGAGATGATCACAAATTATCAAATCCCATCAGAATTCCTTGAAAATTCAGGAATGGAAAATAGAGGGGAAAATGGACTAAAACAAACTCTGAGATGATCCCAAATCATCAAACCCCATTAACAATTCCTCGAAAACTCTTTTGGAAAATGGACTAAAATAAACTCTGAGATGATCCCAAATTATCAAATCCCATTAACAATTCCTTGAAAATTCATTTGGAAAATAAATGGACTAAAATGAACTCTGAGATGATCCCAAATTATCAAACCCCATTAACAATTCCTCGAAAACTAATTTGGAAAACAGAGGAGAAAATGGACTAAAACAAACTCTGAGATGATCCCAAATTATCAAATCCCATCAACAATTCCTCGAAAACTCATTTGGAAAATAGAGCAAAAATGGACTAAAATAGACTCTGAGATGATCCCCAGTCATCAAATCCCAATAACAATTCCTCGAAAACTCATTTGGAAAATGGACTAAAATAAACTCTGAGATGATCCCAAATCATCCAACCCCAATAACAATTCCTCAAAAACTCATTTGGAAAACAGAGGGGAAAATGGACTAAAATAAACTCTGAGATGATCCCAAATTATCAAATCCCATCAGCAATTCCTCAAAAATTCATTTGGAAAATAGAGAGAAAATGGACTAAAATAAACTCTGAGATGATCCCCAGTCATCAAACCCCATTAACAATTCTTCAAAAACTAATTTGGAAAACAGGGAAAATGGACTAAAATAAACTCTGAGATGATCCCAAATCATCAAACCCCATTAACAATTCCTCGAAAATTCATTTGGAAAACAGAGCAAAAATGGACTAAAACTCTGAGATGATCCCCAGTCATCAAATCCCATCAGAATTCCTTGAAAATTCATTTGGAAAATAGAGGGAAAATGGACTAAAACGAACTCTGAGATGATCCCAAATTATCACATCCCATCAGCAATTCCTCAAAAATTCATTTGGAAAACAGAGGGAAAAATGGACTAAAATAAACTCTGAGATGATCCCAAATCATCAAAGCCCATCAGCAATTCCTCGAAAATTCATTTGGAAAATAGAGAGAAAATGGACTAAAATAAACTCTGAGATGATCCCAAATCATCAAATCCCATCAACAATTCCTCAAAAACTCATTTGGAAAATGGACTAAAATAAACTCTGAGATGATCCCCAGTCATCAAACCCCACCAAAAATTCCTCGAAAATTCATTTGGAAAATAGAGAGGAAATGGACTAAAATGAACTCTGAGTGAACCAAGAGATGTTTTCACCCCAAAATCTTAATTTTTGTATCAGCTGAGGGATACATGTGGTACATAGAGAAACTCTGAGCTTTCACATGCTTCGTGTAAAACCATTTATCATTGCAGGAAAAAAAAAAAAAAAAAAAAACCAACAAAAAAAACCCCAAAAAACCCCCAAAAAACCCCCCAAAAAAACAAACAACAAAAACAAAAAACAAAAAACAAAAAACAAAACAAAACAAAACAAAAAAAAAAAAAAAAACCAAAAAAAACCAAACCAGGACTGAGCTAAAAAAATCAGGCTGAGAAAAGACCAGGAACTATCAAAACCTCTGCAATTAAAATCAATTTGACACTTGACAGAAAATGGGCGAGTGTTTGTGTGTGTGTGTAATGCCATCCCAGCCCTCTCCCAGTCCCAGGCAATGCAATTAAAATCCTCATTCCCAGGAAGATCCCAGAGGAATTTCCATGGAATTACAGAGCAGGGAGAGAGGGGAGGGGGCCAGGGGGTACCACAGATCTGCCATTAGAGAGAGGACGTTAATTGTGCCCTGGGTATTGGAGAGCATTAAAAGCTGACAGAAAACTTGCAGTAAATGCCATTCTCAGGAATTTTAGCTTTTTATGCTCTGAGGAACGGAATGCTCTAAATGATGGGATAAAGGCATTGGGTTTATTTAAAAAAAAAACAACAACAACAACAACAACAAAAAAAAACCCCAAAAATAAAAAAAAAAAACCAAAAAAAAAAAACCCAAAAAAAACCAAAAAAAACCCCCAAAAAACCAAAAAACAAAAACAACAAAAAAAACCCAAAAAAAAACCCCCAAAAAACAAAAAAAAACCAAAAAACAAAAACAACAAAAAAAACACATCCAAAAATAAAAAAAAACCAAAACAAACCCCAAAAAAACCCAAAAAACCTCCCAAAAAAACCCAAAAAACAAAAACAACAAAAAAAAACCCCAAAAATAATAATAAAAAAACCCCAAAAAACAAAAACAACAAAAAACCCCCAAAAATAAAAAAAAAAAAACAAAAAAAACCCAAAAAAACCCCAAAAAAACCCCAAAAAAACCCACCAAAAAACAAAAACAACAAAAAAAACCCCAAAAATAAAAAAAAACCAAAAAAAAACCAAAAAAAAACCAAAAAACAAAAACAACAAAAAAAACCCCAAAAATAAAAAAAACCAAAAAAACCCAAAAAAACCCAAAAAAACCAAAAAAACCCCAAAAAACAAAAACAACAAAAAAACCCCAAAAATAATAATAAAAAAAACCAAAAAAACCCCAAAAAACCAAAAAAAAACAAAAAACAAAAACAACAACCCCCCCTCAAAAAAAAACCCAAAAAAACCCAAAAAAAACCAAAAAAACAAACAAAAAAACCCCCCAAAAACCCACAAAAACAAAACAAACAAACAAAAAACAAAAAAACAAACAAACAAAAAAAACCCAAAAGCTGTTGATACAATGAGCGTCTTTTCTTTCCAAGATTCCAGCTGGAAATTTGTGGCTTTTCCTCTAAATTTTTTTTTTGCCCAATTTCCATCTCCTCCCAATGGAACGGGGGGGGAAGGAATTCAGGTGTTCTGCTCTGCTCTGCCTGGGATCAAGGGGATCTCAGCCTCTCCAGGGCTGCTCTTAAATAGATTTCATGGGATTTTACACCAGTGGGAAATTCAATCTTCTCTTCTATGGAATATTAGAGTAGATCTGGCTTTAAAACGATTTTTAAAGGATTTTTAAAGGGTTTTTAAAGAATTTTTAAAGGGTTTTTAAAGAATTTTTAGGGGTTTTTAAAGAATTTTTAAAGAATTTTTAAAGGATTTTTAAAGGATTTTTAAAGATTTTTTTAAAGGGTTTTTAAAGGATTTTTAAAGATTTTTTTAAAGGGTTTTTAAAGGATTTTTAGGGGTTTTTAAAGGATTTTTACAGATTTTTAAAGGGTTTTTAAAGAATTTTTAAAGGATTTTTAAAGGATTTTTAAAGATTTTTTTAAAGGGTTTTTAAAGGATTTTTAAAGGATTTTTACAGATTTTTAAAGGGTTTTTAAAGAATTTTTAAAGGATTTTTAAAGATTTTTTTAAAGGGTTTTTAAAGGATTTTTAAAGGATTTTTAAAGGATTTAAAAATATTTTAAAGGGTTTTAAAAGAGTTTTTAAAGGATTTTTAAAGGATTTTTAAAGGATTTTTAAAGGATTTTTAAAGGATTTTTAAAGGATTTTTAAAGGGTTTTTAAAGGATTTTTAAATAATTTTAAAGGATTTTTAAAGGATTTTTAAAGGGTTTTTAAAGGATTTTTAAAGGGTTTTTAAAGGATTTTTAAAGAATTTTTAAAGGATTTTTAAAGGATTTTTAAAGATTTTTTAAAAGGGTTTTTAAAGGATTTAAAAATATTTTAAAGGATTTTTAAGGGATTTTTAAAGGGTTTTAAAAGAGTTTTTAAAGGATTTTTAAAGGATTTTTAAAGGATTTTTAAAGATTTTTTTTAAAGGGTTTTTAAAGAATTTTTAAAGGGTTTTTAAAGAATTTTTAAAGGGTTTTAAAGGATTTTTAAAGATTTTTTTAAAGGGTTTTTAAAGGATTTTTAAAGGATTTAAAAATATTTTAAAGGATTTTTAAGGGATTTTTAAAGGGTTTTAAAAGAGTTTTTAAAGGATTTTTAAAGGATTTTTAAAGGATTTTTAAAGAATTTTTAAAGGATTTTTAAAGAATTTTTAAAGGGTTTTTAAAGGGTTTTTAAAGGATTTTTAAAGGATTTTTAAATAATTTTAAAAGACTTTTTAAAGAATTTTTAAAGGGTTTTAAAAGGATTTTTAAACTGTTTTTAAAGGATTTTTAAAGAATTTTTAAAGGATTTTTAAAGGATTTTTAAAAGAGTTTTTAAAGGATTTTTAAAGAATTTTTAAAGATTTTTTTAAAGGGTTTTTAAAGGATTTAAAAATATTTTAAAGGATTTTTAAGGGATTTTTAAAGGGTTTTAAAAGAGTTTTTAAAGGATTTTTAAAGATTTTTTTAAAGGGTTTTTAAAGAATTTTTAAAGGGTTTTTAAAGAATTTTAAAAGGGTTTTTAAAGGATTTTTAAAGGGTTTTTAAAGAATTTTTAAAGGGTTTTTAAAGGATTTTTAAAGGGTTTTTAAAGAATTTTTAAAGGATTTTTAGGGGTTTTTAAAGAATTTTTAAAGAATTTTTAAAGGATTTTTAAAGAATTTTTAAAGGATTTTTAAAGAATTTTTAAAGGATTTTTAAATAATTTTAAAAGACTTTTTAAAGAATTTTTAAAGGGTTTTTAAAGAATTTTAAAAGGGTTTTTAAAGAATTTTAAAAGGGTTTTTAAAGAATTTTTAAAGAATTTTAAAGGATTTTTAAAGGATTTTTAAATAATTTTAAAAGACTTTTTAAAGAATTTTTAAAGGGTTTTTAAAGGATTTTTAAAGATTTTTTAAAGGGTTTTTAAAGAATTTTAAAAGGGTTTTTAAAGAATTTTTAAAGGATTTTTAAATAATTTTAAAAGACTTTATAAAGAATTTTTAAAGGGTTTTTAAAGGATTTTTAAAGAATTTTTAAAGGGTTTTTAAAGGATTTTAAAGAATTTTTAAAGGGTTTTTAAAGAATTTTTAAAGGGTTTTTAAAGAATTTTTAAAGGGTTTTTAAAGGATTTTTAAAGGATTTTTAAAGGATTTTTAGGGGTTTTTAAAGAATTTTTAAAGAATTTTTAAAGGATTTTTAATTAATTTTTAAAGAATTTTTAAAGGATTTTTAAAAGACTTTTCTGTTTCTCCCGAGGTTCTGCCTCATGGTGTCATTTTGGGCTCCTCCATGGTCCCTTCCAGTCTGTCCTGCTCAAAATTCACTTTCCTAATTCCAGTGAAATCATCAAAGGCAATGGAGTCACATCCATTAATATCCGGAATTTTCCAGAAAACACAAAATCCTGCAGGTTGAAAATATTTTTGCACAAACCCAGAAACACATGAGAAGATCCCATAAAGGTTCATAACTCTAAAGGGTCAAATCATAATAAAAAAATTAGGATTTAATCCTATTATTTCCTTATTCAACAATATCACTGAGCCCTGAGAAGATTCAACCCCAAAAAAACCTGCTCAGAACGAAGTTGTTCCTCTCCCTTTCTCAAAAAATGCATCTCAAAAACCTCCACATATTTTAAAAGAGACTTTTAAATCTCCGCTTGAATTATTCATGCGAAATCAATCCCTGAAATAATAATCCGCAACCATTCCGTGCGCCAGGGCTCTGGTCAATTTACAAAATTATTTTTAGGGCCAAAATGTGCAGCAAAAAAAAAACCAAACTCTTTCCAGCTAATGGGAAAATGGAATTGGGTTTGGCCTGGTTTGAACTTGGGCTGCTCCTCTGCATTAGATAAATTCAGGTTAGAAAAGGAGAGGGGTGGGATTTTTGTGGGATTTTTGTGGGATTTAACCCACCCTGGATGTGGAGCAGAAGGGGGAGAAAAACTGGTGCAGATCTTCTGAAAATTCAGATTTTTCACCTCAGGAATTAAGAGGCAGATTTTGGAGCACGAAGGTGAAGGAAGAGATGAAGGTGAGAACTGGAATGGGAAGAAGAGGAAGGAAGAGAATGTGTAGTATTTTCCGTGGATGGCAGGGACAAGGAACTCTGCAGAGCTGAGATGTTCTAGAAACACCTGGATTTATTATTACAAAAGAACTAAAGAGAGAATGGGGAGGGAGAGGAGAGGGAGAGGAGAGGGAGAGGGAGAGGGAGAGGAGAGGGAGAGGAGAGGAGAGGAGAGGAGAGGAGAGGAGAGGAGAGGAGAGGAGAGGAGAGGAGAGGAGAGGAGAGGAGAGGAGAGGAGAGGAGAGGAGAGGAGAGGAGAGGAGAGGAGAGGAGAGGAGAGGAGAGGAGAGGAGAGGAGAGGAGAGGAGAGGAGAGAAGAGAAGAGAAGAGAAGAGAAGAGAAGAGAAGAGAAGAGAAGAGAAGAGAAGAGAAGAGAAGAGAAGAGAAGAGAAGAGAAGAGAAGAGAAGAGAAGAGAAGAGAAGAGAAGAGAAGAGAAGAGAAGAGAGAAGAGAAGAGAAGAGAAGAGAGAAGAGAAGAGGAGTGATCACCTTGTTACAATCCATTCCATCTCTTTTTGTGTTGAATATTCTAATTCACAGTGACCAACCGGCGTGAGATACAAAACCTACAAACTTTGCATGCAGCCTATGAGAACTACTACATTACCATTTCATTTTATATTCTAAACTCTAAAGACTTTTCTTATCTGTTTTCTCCCTGATGCCTTTGCAGAGTGGAAAGGCAACATTCCTGACTCCTTTTGTTTTCCTGTCTTTTAACCCATCTCCAGCTCATCCCCGTGTTCCTGCCTGCCATGGTCACATCTCAAAACTGGCTTTCATTCCTATTTCACTCACAGGTTTTACATCTGCAGTATTTCTTACCAGACAATCATATCCATAAGTCCTTCCTGTCCCATCTTTCCCAACAAGAATGAAGATGGAGAGAGGTTATTTACAAGAGGTTGTAGGGGAGGGGAATTGTTTCAAACTCCCAGAATTTGAATGGGATATTGGGAAGGGATTCCTCCCTGGGAAGGTGAGGAGTTCGAAATGAGATGAGATTTAAGATCCCCTCCAATAGCAGAAAAAATTCTCTCAAAAGCCAAAATTTTTGCCTGTTTTTGCATGTCCATAAATACGGAATTCCCTGTGCTGCTGAGTAGGAGGGACAGGCTCAGCAGGACGGCCCAAACCACCTGGAATGAGCTGGGATTTGATTTAAAAAAATAATAAAAATCCAAGAAGTCCCGTGAAGGAAGTGATTTGAACGTTTGCTTTAAAGAACAAGTGTCAGCTTTTGGCTAGAGCCTTCAAGGAGTGGGATAAGAAAATGGAATTGCTCATCACAGCAAGGGGATATAAAACTGATGTTAAAGTTCATTTGCAAATGATATAAAGGAAAAAAACAAAACAAAACAAAACAAAAAAAAAACCCCAAAAAAACCAAAAACAACAACAACCAAAAAAAAAAAAAAAAAACCAAACCAAACAAAACCAAACCAAACAAACCAAAAAAAAAAAAAAAAAAAAAAAAAAAAAAAAAAAAACCCCAAATCTGGATCATCAGCACTGTTTAAACCGGTTCCTAAAAAATTTCAGTCCTGGAAAATCAGCTCACCTTAGAAATTTTTGGGAGCTCTTCCTGGGTGTGAGAAAAATTCCCCGACTCTTCTCCTTGCTGCAAGAACTGATTGGTCTGGCCTAAAATCCTTCTCAGCTGCTGATGGTTCAAACCCAAAAAGAATTGGGATTGAGGCCTAAAATCTAATCCAGCTCAGCCAGGATTTCATTTCTAGAAGGGTTTCTGCACTGGGCAATTATTAGATAATCTAGAACAGGTAAATCTTCCTCTTAAGTGACATTTAAAGTGCTAATTCTGGAGGTAAAATGAAAAACAGAAAGGGAATAAAAACACGGACTCTCCTCCAAGCCACACGCGGCGTCGTTCGGTTTCCCAGGGTCAAAACTGGAGCTCCTGAGGTTTTTTTTACCAAGCCCAGCTCTCCCAAGTCACCCATTACAGACCCAGGGAAGGGAAAGGAAGGGGAAACCCAGACTTTTTATCTAAGCCACGGCTCTGGAAAGGCTTCAGAGGAAAGTGAAAACCACCCGCGACCCCACAGAGGTCACCCCAAACCTCAACCCACCCTACAACGCCGACACCGTCTCCACACCAGCAGGTTTTTCTCTCCCTCCCTGGGGAGATTTTGGGCAATTTGGAAGGTTGAGCACGACCCAAACCATGAGCTAATTTCCACGGAGGGACGGCGTGAAATGGGCCTGTGACTTCCAATAAAGCGGCGTCTCCGCGCCGCGACTTCTGAGAAGCGCGGAACTCTTTATGGGCGTTTTAGCCGAGCTGGTGCTTGTAAGTGATCTCCCTGCCCGGCCTCCAGAATCCACTTAGGGCACTAATTGTTTCCACAGAAAGTGATTTTTAATGCGCCGAGGTCCTCTCGTTTTCCCCCCCCTCCCTCTCTTCTTTTTTTTTTCCCCCCTCGTCTCTCAGAGCCACCTCAGGCCGCAGAGTCACCGGCGCGGCCTCGTGTTTTTCCACAAATAAATAAAGCAAAATAGCAAAGAACCACAGAGATAATTTAAAATTCTTTACCGTTTCCCCTCTGTTTTTTGGGTTTTTTTTTTTTTTTGTGTGTGTGTTTTTTTGGGGTTTTTTTTTGTTTTTGTTTTTGTTTTTTTTTTGTTTTTTTTTTTTTTTTTTTTTTTTTTTTTTTTTTTGTTTGTTTTGTTTTTTGTTTTTTGGGGTTTTTTGGGGGGGTTTTTGGGTTTTTTTGGGGTTTTTTTTTTGGCTTGTGGAAGTGTCACGGTGATTATTTATTTGCTGTTTTGCAGGAGAATTTAACCAGAAAGAGAAGCTGAATCTCAGACCCCGTTTTAAGGCCAATCTCAGAACAAAGAGATCAAAGTTAGTCCAGATCTTAAAAAAAAAAAACAAAGGCATTTGAGCCATATATCTTTTTCCAATTAACTGTTTAAAGAAGGAGGATTCCTTTTAGCCCAGGGTTAGGTCACCAGGATATTATTCCTGACAGCACAGGCTCGAGGAAATGACTTTGGGGAAGTTTGCAATTGAAGCTCAATCACCTGCTCATCTTTTAAAGTTCCAATCGTTACATTTGCTTGATTTTTCTCCTGTTATTATAATATAATATAATAATAATAATAATGTTCTTTTTATTTAAAATTGGCTTTATGGACTCCCCTCAACTTCAAGCCCTCTCCAAGCTTAATTTTGACATTTCCAGGGATGGGGATTCCACAACCTCCCACTGAAAATTGGGAGACAATTCTTCACTGATCTCATTACCAGGAGTGGCTTTTGAAAACCCCCTTTGCCACAGCTAAAATCAGAATATTTTTGGCTGCCCCAAAACTGACTGGGAACCCCAAGAGTTCAGTGCCTCCAGTGCTCAGTTCTCCCTCAACCTTAAATAGTTAATCCTGCTCTGAGAGCAGCAGGAATTCTATTCCCCACTTCCCAGGGAATGGCTGAGCCCTGATTTTACAGAATCCAAAGCTGAAGCTCAACCTCTGAGCAAACTCTTGAGATATTTAAGCAGAAGATCTCTAAAAACACGATGCCAGCGGAGCTGGGGTTGTGCCAAGGCCAAGCTTTTATTTTTCTCAGGGAGCAGCTTCGTTTTTGCGCGTCTTTTCCAGGCAGGACCATTCTGAAGTTTGTTCACTAACCAGCCCTGACACCTGCACAAAGCAGTTGTTGGCAAATCCGTGCTCTGAACTCACTTAAAGTTTAAAAAGTGTCTCAAATTGTGTATGAAAGGGAGCCAGGGGGAAAAAATGCCAGAATGATGGAATGGTTTGGGTTGGGAGGGATCTTAAAACTCATCCAGTGAGTGTCCAGGGACACCTTCCACTGTCCCAGGCTGCTCCAATTCCCACAGAAAAGGTGGGAATTATAATAATAATAATAATAATAATAATAATAATAATAATAATAAATTATAATATAATATATATATATCTCATATATATATATATTAATTATACCTTCATTGCAGGGATGGGAGTATGAAGAAATAAATTAAGAGCTGAAGGACACTCAGCAAAGCTGGAAATGTTCAGGTGGAGAAAAAAAGTTTTGTCCTCTTACCAGGACCTGAATGCAATAAATGTCTCCACAAAGCCCAGATGGATCAATCATGGAATTCCAGAATGGTTTAGGATGGGAAGGACCTCAAATCCCACCCAGTGCCATGGCAGAGACACCTCCCACTGTCCCCAATGTCCAACCTGGCCTTGGGCACTGCCAGGGATCCAGGGGCAGCCACAGCAAATCTGGGAATTTTATTCCAGAGCCTCCCCACCCTCCCAGGGAACAATTCCTGCCCAAGATCCCATCCAGCCCTTCCCTCTTTCCATTTAAAGCCATTCCCATTTTTCCTGTCACTCCATGCTCTGGTGAAAAGTCCCTTTCCAAGCTTCCTTTAAATCCCTTTTCAATACTGGGATGGTAACAGGGACTAACTCTGGACATGACACTCATGGAAAACACAGCCTTGGAAAAGCAGCAAAATTGGCTTTTTTTGGGCTGCTTCAAATGCCTGAAAAGGGATGAGATGATGGGGAATTTCACAGCAATTGATATTTGCCATCAAGTCACAGCAGTTTTCCAGGATGAAGCACAAAATAAAAGGACCTGGAAAAAGCCTTGAAAATGTGGGTCAACAATCTCGGTGCTCAACCAGGAAAATATAATTAGAAAAAAAAAAAAAAAAAAATTAGCATTTATTAGTTTTGGTTTTAAAGAAAAAAAAATCTGAGGGATTTTTTCACTCTGACTCCTAACTTCAGGCTGAACACGCCAGAATCTGTTTGTTCAGAGGAATTTGCTCACCCCTGAGCAAAATGCTTGATTTCCCTGCTTGATTTCCCCGAAATTCAACCCTCAGTGCTTGCTCAGCAAATTCCTGTCGCTGTTCTTCCCTGCTGATTTCTCTTCATGAGCAGCTCTTCCTTTTTTCCCCTCTCTGCTTTCCCTGGGACACAAAAGCCAGGCTGGACACTGAGGAATTCCGGGCACTGTGACACCACTGCTGGGGACAGTCACAGCAGAGTGGGCAAAGCTTAAAACCGATTTTGATTCCCAGGAAGACAAAAAAGATCCCCCATAACTCGCCAGTGCCCAGTTGGAATTAATGAGGAGGAAAGGAATTGATTAGTGAATTAAGGGGAAATAATTCACTGTGTTTGTAGTTCCCCAATTCTTTTCCTTGGCTTTGTGCGAACCCCTTAAAGCCTTGATCGTTGGGCTTTGAGTGGCTTCAGTCAAAAACTCTTGGGTTTCTCTCTGAGATCATTTCTCCTGAGTTTCCTCTTTGATCCCTCAGTGGGGAGACACGAAGTGCTGGCAGAGAAAAGGAATAAATGAATTAATTCAGCCCCACAAGGTGGAAAATTGGGGAGGTTTCACTCCCAGCACACTCAGGTCTCTGTTGGGCCACAAAAGAAATTGAAATATTTTGTTCTTCAAGGCAGGAGGAGACGGGAAACCAACCCTGGAAGATTCCACAAAGAGTTTGACTTCAATCCCACGTTTCATTCTGAGACTTTGCAGAGCCAGGCTCAGGGATCTTCAGAATCCTCAGAAATTGTGGATTTCCCTTCCAAGGCCAGGTTTGGACAGGTTTGGAGCAGAGAGACACAAAGTGCTGGCAGAGAAAAGGATTAAATGAATTAATTCAGCCCCACAAGGTGGAAAATTGGGGAGGTTTCACTCCCAGCACACTCAAGTCTCTATTGGGAGGACACAGGAGCTTTGTGAGATTCCCACAGGAGCTGTGTGGTCACCACTGGGCCACAAAATAAGTTGAAATATTTTGTTTTTCACAGCAGGAGGAGATGGGAAACCAACCCTGGAAGAGTCTGACTTACCCTGCAAGATTCCACAAAGAGTTTGACTTCAATCCCACGTTTCGTTCTGAGACTTTGCAGAGCCAGGCTCAGGGATCTTCAGAATCCTCAGAAATCGTGGATTTCCCCTCCAAGGCCAGGTTTGGACAGGTTTGGAGCAGCCTGGGACAGTGGAAGGAGCACTGGATGATCCTTGAAGCCCCTTTTAACCTAAAACGTTCTGGAATTCCACAATCCCATGAATGGAGATAAGGGAGTAACTTTGTCATCAAAGTCAATAAAGTAAAAGTTCATTTATTTTGAGATATTTCACCTTTTTTTTTTTTTTTTAAGGTTTCTTCCAACTCAAACCATTCTGGGATCACTTGAAGGGTTTTGCTTGCCCAGCCTGGCAGAGGAGCTGCACTGGGATATTTTTTTGGGGGGGGATTTTCTGTTGGTCCCAATGCAAAAATGGGGGAAAAAGGGGAAATTGAGGGAAAAGAACCTCCCCAGCACAACCCAACCTCTCCTGTTTCCTGCTCCTGCCTCTGCCCAAGTTTCTACGAGGAAAAAAAGAGAAATAAACCCCACGATGCTGCAGTGACACAAGATTAGGGTAATTATTAGGGTAATTATTAGGATAATCCCTTTCCCTGGGGATGTATTTTCCAGCCACACTACAAATCTCCCTCTTATCCCAGAGATATCCCCACAACAAATCCCTTTTTTATCCCTTTTTCAGGCAGATAAACCCCGAGTCAGAGCTCTGCAGGGAACAGAGCCCAGGAGAGCAAGTGTGGAAAGGTTAAAAGCAGATTTTTCTTTGCCTCAAAGACGCCTGGACTCAAAAATCTGCTTAAATTAAGTGTGAAAAGCAAAAAATCCTGATAAGGGAGATAAAGTGGAAGACTTAGAACAGCAGCAGTTTTTGGGAGACTGGGGTTGTTGTCCCATCAGTTTTACTCAGTAAATTTTACCCCCCCCAATGAGACTAAATTTTATTTTTTTGGCTTTGGGATAAGAAAAGCAGCTCTGTTTTAATAAAATGAGATGAGAGGGATGAGAGGCCAAGTGAGCTCACCTCAGCACTTGGAGAGGAGAGGGAAACTCTAATTAAGGCCAGCACTTGGACAAGAAAAATCTCCAAGGGTCAAAGCCTGCAGTGCTGGAAAAAAAAAAAAAAAAGAGTTGGTGCTTTGCTGTCTAATAGAAAAAAATTAAAATAAAATAAAATAAAATAAAATAAATAATAAAATAATAAAATAGTATAAAATAAAATAAAATAAAATAATAAAAAATAAAATAAAATAAAATAATAAAAAATAAAATAAAATAAAATAGTATAAAATAAAATAAAATAAAATAAAATAAAATAAAATATAAAATAATAAAATAAAATAAAATAATAAAATAAAATAAAAAATAAAATAAAATAAAATAAAATAATAAAATAAAAAATAAAATAAAATAAAATAATAAATTAAAATAAAATAAAATAAAATAAAATAAAATATAAAATAATAAAATAAAATAAAATAATAAAATAAAAAATAAAATAAAATAAAATAAAATAAAATAATAAAATAAAATAAAATAATAAAATAAAATAATAAAATAAAATAAAATAATAAATTAAAATAAAATAAAATAAAATAAAATAAAATATAAAATAATAAAATAAAATAAAATAATAAAATAAAAAATAAAATATAATAAAATAATAAAATAATAAAATGAAATAAAATAATAAAATAAAATAATAAAATAAAATAAAATAAAATAAAATAAATAATTGGAGAAAGGATGTGATGGGCATCATCTGCTCATCTGTTTTAAAGGGTTTTTTTAATCTGTTTCAGTATAAGAAAAACGAGCAGAGGGGAAGGAGCAATGCTACATTAAAATCTATTCAAAGCAAAGAAAAAAATCAGGGTAGAAAACCCCCCTCTAGAAATAAATATAGGGAAGTCAGTGGTGAGGCTGGAGAAGTCGATTTTGCCTGAAAAATGGTATTTCAGAGAAGCAAAAGAGTAAGAAAACAAAAGAGTTTCCTTCCAGAGCAGACACATCTATAATTCCCTGAATTGTTCCTCCTTCTGTGTGACAGGATCAGCTCCTGCTCTGAAGGGAAACTCAGCTTATCAGTGGCTCACAGGAGCTGACCCAAAATGACATTAAAAGTGGGAATGGCTCAAATAAAACCCCTCAGCTGAGACGTTTAATTTTTAAATTATCACTTAGATAATTTAAATTGGGGATATCCTTGGGGATATTTGGGGTTTTCATTTTTTTCCCTGTTTAAGGAAGGGAATATTTCCCATCCTCCAAACTTTTCCAGGATAAGGAGCCTCCCTCAATCCTGATTTTTGCACAAAAACAAATTAATATTTGAGAATAATTTTAAGAGTTGAAATATTTGAGAATAGAGTTGAATATTTGAGAATAAATTTAAGAGTTGAAACCAAGGAATATCTCTGCCTGCACTGGACTGACCATTCCCAGACCCCAAACCAGAGCAGCTTCTTAAAGCTTTATTCAAAATTCATGGAGGGAATTACTCACACACAGAGAAATTATTCCAGCCAGGGAATGTCCACCCCCTTGGTTCTCACCAAGGTGCCTGGTGTGAGTTTTCTCAATTTAATTTTCCTCTCTCACATGGGAATTTTTTGGCAGGCACCAGGATTCTCACGTCTCCTCCATTCCACCCTCACCTCGTTTTCAAGCTGCTGCTTGTACCAAACCCAGGTTTGTTCTTTGCCCCTCCTTTGTTGGTTGTTTTGGGGGATGTTTGTTTGCAAAATCTTGGTGGAGAGAAAGGAGGGGAAAGACCAAACCGAGCAAAGCTAAAAACAAAGGGAAGGGAAGGGAAGGGAAGGGAAGGGAAGGGAAGGGAAGGGAAGGGAAGGGAAGGGAAGGGAAGGGAAGGGAAGGGAAGGGAAGGGAAGGGAAGGGAAGGGAAGGGAAGGGAAGGGAAGGGAAGGGAAGGGAAGGGAAGGGAAGGGAAGGGAAGGGAAGGGAAGGGAAGGGAAGGGAAGGGAAGGGAAGGGAAGGGAAGGGAAGGGAAGGGAAGGGAAGGGAAGGGAAGGGAAGGGAAGGGAAGGGAAGGGAAGGGAAGGGAAGGGAAGGGAAGGGAAGGGAAGGGAAGGGAAGGGAAGGGAAGGAAAGGAAAGGAAAGGAAAGGAAAGGAAAGGAAAGGAAAGGAAAGGAAAGGAAAGGAAAGGAAAGGAAAGGAAAGGAAAGGAAAGGAAAGGAAAGGAAAGGAAAGGAAAGGAAAGGAAAGGGAAAATACACATTGGATTTTTTCCTAAAGGAAGAATATTTGTGAGGAATATAAGTGAGGAAAAGTGGACATAAACAGCAGATTGTGGATTCATGGAATATCCCAGAATGGTTTGGGTTAAAAAGGACTTTAAAACTCATTCAGTTCCATCTCCCTGCCATGGGCAGGGACATTTCCACTGTCCCCAATGTCCAACCTGGCCTTGGGCACTGCCAGGGATCCAGGGGCAGCCACAGCAAATCTGGGAATTCTATTCCAGAGCCTTCCCCACTCTCCCAGGGAACAATTCCTTCCCTAAATCCCATCTATTCCTGCCCTTTGCCAGTTTAAAACTCCTTGTCCTGTCACTCCCTGCTCCTGTAAAAGCAAACTCTTCAAATTCCTGGCTGAGCAGCCCCTCATGTTGGAAAAATTGCCACGTTCCAGCTAAAAAAATATGGATTATCCCCTTCAGTGGCTGTGGGGGAGATGAATTTGGCTGACAGAGCTCAGCAAAGTCCCCTCTGTGGTGCTGGAAATCCTCAGTGGTGCTGGAAATCAAACCCAGAGCAGATCCAGAGGATGTTCCAGAAGAAAAGACACCAGCCCCATCTGTCCAGAGGCAGCCAAAAGGAAAACTTGAAAAAGGAAAGGCTTGAAAAAGGCAGATTTGAAAAGCAGGATGGCTTTTGGTCTCTCATTAGCTACAGATGAATTTTTTTACCCCTCAATTTGGAGCAGGTGATTTCCTTTCAGCTCTTTGTGTAGAGCAGGTGGCCTTTAGTAGTGGGGAGGACGAGCTGAAAAATCCGCCTTCAGAACCCCAACCTTTGTTCTCTTCAAAGCCTCTCCTTGTCATCAGTGCAATAATTTGCCACATCAAGCTGCTTTTCTGCCACGTCCCCAATCCTACATGGCGGGGAAAGCAGAGCTTTTATTAATCCCCTTTTATTTATAAATATTGCAAACTCCTCTGGTGAATCCTAAGGCTGAGTTGGAGGGGCAGAGAAGGAAATATTTCTATTTATCCCAGAAAATTATCACTTGGGTGAGCTCCCAGCTGCCCTCTCTGCTTGACCTCTGAGGATATTTAGCCTGGCATTTAACATCTGTGCTCCCAGCAGCAGCTCTGGAGTAAAAGGTACTTAATGCAGAGCAGCTCTTTTGCAAGGTTAGAGAGGATCAATAGGAGATGTGTTTAATGTGGTATCGCTGTCAGGGCTCGGCTCACTTTTTAAACTGGAATATCCACAGTGGGACGTGGGCTCAGTGACACAGCACTGAGATCTTTAACTGGCTCTGAGGTTCCTCTTTTGCCGGGTCTGTGTCGTGGTTTGAAAAGAAAAATGAGTGAGAGGCTCCAAGTCAGAAATACAAGTTAATAAAAAGAAAGGTAGAAAGGTAAAATAAAATCAATGCAATAACACAAAGGAGCAGTGACAGAGTCAGAACACACCCTGAGCAGGGTGGGGGGAGCAGTCCAGGTGAGGGGCTCTTCCTGAAGCAGTGATCCCACAGAAAGGTCTGGGAGCTCTGCTCCTCTGGGAATCCAGTGGCTCAGGGCTGCTTGTCCTGTCCCAAATCCCAGATTCTCTCCAGGTGGGAATGCTTGGCTCCTCCCCCTGGGCATTGGGAGCATCTCCCAATGGGATGAGGAGTCGTGCAGTGGCTCCTTGATGGCCCATTAAACAGAGAGAGCTCCTGGAGGGAGTTCCCTGTGAGTCCTGGGCAAGGCATTGATGGGCCATGAGCAGAAGAGCCCAAAGGAGGGGCCTGGGAAAACACTGCCCCACCTGGTTCCAACAGCTCATGGGGATGGGGATGGAATAAATACTGTGTGCACATCCTACACTGAAACCCAGGACAGTCTAAAAACGGAGCTCGAGGCTCACACGGAGGAAACGACCAAAGTTTGGAAGAGAGAAGGAAAAATGATAAAGGAGAGGCTTCTGGCATTTCAGTCTCACTGTGTGTTGGTTTTTTTTCTGGAGTAGTTCTTGTGGAAAAGGGGCAGCTTTACAATAAACTGTGAACAAAACCAGGAGAGTTTTTTCCCCTGGGGATGTGCCTGGAGCTCATCCTCTCTGCCTGCACCAAAGAAAAAGTATCGGCGATTGATGGAGAGATGGGGAGACTGACCATGATCAGAATCCGATTTTACTCAGGTTTTCCAAGAACTTATACACCATTTCAATCAGGTTAATAATTTCTACTACAATAATCAGGTTAAAAAGATCATACAAACAACTCATATATTTTTCAACACCTTCATCGTAGGGGGTTGATTGAATCGTCTTCTTTAAGCAGGTTTTAAATCCCATCTCCTCATGAGCTCAAAGTTCTGTTTGTCCTCTCCAAGGCATCCCAGTCACCAGACTGGATATCCTAATTAAGTCTGTCTCACTCTCGTGAATCCCCAGAAAAAAGGAGCACGAGCCAGCAGGAATTTCAGTGAACAAACCTGGGCTGGCTCACCAAAAAAAAAAAAAAAAAAAAAAAAAAAAAAAAAAAAAAAATCCTGCAATTTAGCTGCTCTTGAAGTGATAAATTCAGCCTAAGAAATCTTGTGTTAAAGCAGAGTTTAGATGTGCTTAGAAACCCACCTGTGTCACCTCAGGGCATTTATTGGCTGTAAAACACACCTGAAGGAAGAATTCCTGCATGGAAAAGGTGCTCAGGCTTTGGAAGGAGCTGCCCAGGGAGGTCTGGAGGTGTCCAAGGAAAGCCTGGAGGTGACACTCAGAGCTCTGGGCTGGGGACAAGGTGGGCATCGAGCACAGCTGGGACTTCATGGGCTTTTCCAACATCAGGGATTCTGGAATTCTGGAGACTGAGAAGTTGGGGATCCCACCATGGGACACCCCATAGTTCCCACTCCTCCTGCTCATCCCCCTCTGGCAGCACAGAATGGGAGCAGCTCCTGATTTATCATCTCCTGATTTATCATCTCCTGATTTATCATCTCCTGATTTATCATCTCCTGATTTATCATCTCCTGATTTATCCAAACTCTGACAAGTGGTAGGAAGTGACAACTCTGCCTCAGCAATGACAGGGCCACCTGTGTCACCTCAGGGCTGGAAAACACACCTGAAGGAAGAATTCCTGCATGGAAAAGGTGCTCAGGCCTTGGAAAAAGCTGCCCAGGGAGGTTTGGAGGTGTCCAAGGAAAGCCTGGAGGTGACACTCAGTGCTCTGGGCTGGGGACAAGGTGGGCATCGAGCACAGCTGGGACTTCATGGGCTTTTCCAACCTCAGGGATTCTGGAATTCTGGAGTTGAGGACACAGTTGGAGACTGAGAAGTTGGGGATCCCACCATGGGACACCCCATAGTTCCCACTCCTCCTGCTCATCCCCCTCTGGCAGCACAGAATGGGAGCAGCTCCTGATTTATCATCTCCTGATTTATCATCTCCTGATTTATCTCCTGCTTTATCCAAACTCTGACAAGTGGTAGAAGTGACAACTCTGCCTCAGCAACGACAGGGCCACCTGTGTCACCTCAGGGCATTTATTGGCTGTGAAACACACCTGAAGGAAGAATTCCTGCATGGAAAAGGTGCTCAGGCCTTGGAAAAAGCTGCCCAGGGAGGTTTGGAGGTGTCCAAGGAAAGCCTGGAGGTGACACTCAGTGCTCTGGGCTGGGGACAAGGTGGGCATCGAGCACAGCTGGGACTTCATGGGCTTTTCCAACCTCAGGGATTCTGGAATTCTGGAGTTGAGGACACAACTGGAGACTGAGAATTTGGGGATCCCATCATGGGACACCCCACATTCCCACTCCTCCTGCTCATCCCCCTCTGGCAGCACTGAATGGGAGCAGCTCCTGATTTATCATCTCCTGATTTATCATCTCCTGATTTATCATCTCCTGATTTATCTCCTGCTTTATCCAAACTCTGACAAGTGGTAGGAAGTGACAACTCTGCCTCAGCAACGACAGGGCCACCTGTGTCACCTCAGGGCATTTATTGGCTGGAAAACACACCTGAAGGAAGAATTCCTGCATGGAAAAGGTGCTCAGGCCTTGGAAAAAGCTGCGCAAGGAGGTCTGGAGGTGCCCAAGGAAAGCCTGGAGGTGACACTCAGAGCTCTGGGCTGGGGACAAGGTGGGCATCGAGCACAGCTGGGACTTCATGGGCTTTTCCAACCTCAGGGATTCTGGAATTCTGGAGACTGAGAAGTTGGGGATCCCACCATGGGACACCCCACAGTTCCCACTCCTCCTGCTCATCCCCCTCTGGCAGCACAGAATGGGAGCAGCTCCTGATTTATCATCTCCTGATTTATCATCTCCTGATTTATCATCTCCTGATTTATCTCCTGATTTATCCAAACTCTGACAAGTGGTAGGAAGTGACAGGGCCACCCCAGGAAGGGTTTTATGCTCCCACACAGCCTCTCCATGTGCTACAAGTGGAAAAAGAAGAAAAAAAAAATGCAGCTCTACTGCAAATCCCCAGAGGCGTCTGCTCAGTCGAGTGATTCAATTGTCTGGCTCGGAAAGTTGTGGATAATTACGGTTGTTCCAGTTTTTTCAACCCAAGTTGCTGAGCTGGGAATTAAACAGCAGCTTGTTTTCATCCTTAAAAGCCAAAATCCTGGCTGCTTTTTTTTTTTTTTTTTTTTTTTCTTTCTTCCCACAGTTTTTGGTCAGCTCTGCCCCCACTCTCAGGCTGTGGATCCTTCCTTAGGCAGGTTCAGCCTCTCCTGGCTCTGGAGCCACTGGAGTGCCCACATAAAACACAAATAAAAGTTGAAATTCCTGTTCCAGCTCTCTCTGGAGAGGGATTCAGCCACTCTGGGGCAGAATGTGCCATGGGGAATTTCCAGCTGGAAAGAGCCCAAGTGTGTTAGGTTTGCAATCTGATCTCTGAGGGAAAGGGGAGGAGGAATTGCTGCCAGAACTGGCTGGCACTGAGAAACTCCAGTTCTGAGCAATTAAGGACTAAGGGTTGTATCCACTTTACTTTTATTATTTTTTTTTCTTTGTAAATAAATACTGCTTTGCATAAAAATATAGAATGGTTTGGACTGGAAGGGGGTTTAAAATCATCTCAGGCAGAGACAGGGATTAAAACAGAGACTAAACCTGCTCCAAGTCCTTTCCCAGCCTGGGCTGGAATCCTGCAGGGATCCAGGGGCAGCCACAGCAAATCTGGGAATCCGTGGCCTCCCCACCTTCCCAGGGAACAATTCCTGCCCAAGATCCCATCAAATTCTATTTTGAAGCCATTCCCTGTGTCCTGTCCCTCCAGGGATTGTCCCCAGTCCCTCTCCAGCTCTCCTGGAGCCCCTTTAGACCCTGAGCTCTCCCTGGAGCTTCTTTTCCCCAGTTGAACACCCCCAAAACCCTCTTTAACTCTTCTGCAATCAACATCTCCTCTCTGATCAGAAAACTCTGTTGAAAAAAGAAAACGAACTTTCCTCATCTCTCTTCTCCCCCTCACATTTATATCAATTTTTTTTTTTCTATTTCTTTAATTATCGGTAAATTTTTGGGGGTTCTGGCAGCGCTTTGAGCCAAGTGTTTGATGCAGCCACAAAACCCTTGAAAGGGCACCCAGGGTGTGATTCAAACCCAATCCAGCCCTGGCATTTGTGACATTTATCTGTGGATATCTTTGTCCAGCCCCAGCAGGATCCTTCCAGCTGGGAAAAAAATCCACTTTTAGGATTTAGCTGGGTCAATATGAATGTCAAAAAAAGGAGGAAAAAGGCACGGGATGAAAAGCTGATCCCATTGAAAGCCACTTCCATGGGGTGAGGTTTCAGCCTGTCCCAGTTTTTGAGAGGTTTTTGTAGGATCACAGGGACACACGGGGAATATTTGGGACAATTGTATGGGAATTTCTCTCCTCTGAGCGCAGGTTTTCTGCTTCTCAGGATTTTCCAGCCCTGAAGTTTTATACTGAGGAGCACCAGCACTGAGTGTTCCAAAAAACAGGATTTTTCCAGAGGAATTGAAGGCAACTTCTGGTCTCTCTTCCCCAGTGAAAAGTGATTTTCTCCTGCCAGGGGTTGTGTTTGATGGAGATCTTGAAGGTGGAAACACTGATGGAATTAGGAATATTTTAAAAATAGAGGAAAATATTTTAAAAATAGAGGAAAATCGCCGAAATAAGGATTTAATCAGCATTAAATAAATAAATACAGGAAAATCCTCAAAATTAGGAAGCCTGTGGGAATCCCTTTATTTCCTGGGGGGTTCTCATCCTGCTCAGGATTTTCCAGCCCTGAAGTTTTATACTGAGGAGCACCAGCACTGAGTGTTCCAAAAAACAGGATTTTTCCAGAGGAATTGAAGGCAACTTCTGGTCTTTCTTCCCCAGTGGAAGGTGATTTTCTCCTGCCAGGGGTTGTGTTTGATGGAGACCTTGAAGGTGGGAACATTGATGGAATTAGGAATAATTAAAATATAAAGGAAAATATTTTTAAAATAGAGGAAAATCACTGGAATAAGGATTTAATCAACGTGAAATAAATAAATACAGAGAAATTCTTCAAAATTGGGAAACCTGTGGGAATCCCTTTATTTCCTGGGGGTTTTCATCCTTCTCAGGATTTTCCAGCCCTGAAGTTTTATACTGAGGAGCACCAGCACTGAGTGTTCCATAAAACAAAGGATTTTTCTAGAGGAATTGAAGGCAACTTCTGGTCTTTCTTTCCCAGTGAAAAGTGATTTTCTCCTGCCAGGAGTTGTGTTTGATGGAGAGCTCGAAGGTGGAAACACTCATGGAATTAAGAATATTTAAAAAATAGAGGAAAATATTTTAAAAATAGAGGAAAATCGCTGAAATAAGGATTTAATCAGCATGAAATAAATAAATACAGAGAAAATACTCAAAATCAGGAAGCCTGTGGGAATCCCTTTATTTCCTGGGGAGTTCTCAGCCTTAAACTCTGTCCCCCCGGCCACATCCAGACTCCTCTGGGACATTTCCAGGGACAGTGACTCCACCACCCTCCTGACCACTCTGGCAGAGAAATGGTAAAAGGTTTTATATTATTTATTTTTTATATTTTGGGCACTTTTTTTTTTTTTTTTTTGGTTAAATAAATAGTTTTTTCTACTTCTTCTTAGGGAAGTTCCTTTCTTGGATTAGTTGAGGGAGGTGCTATTTAGGTTTGGTTTTTTTAGAGGAACAGGGATGGGCACTCCAAACCTCCCTGGGCAGCTCTTCCCAAGGCCTGACCACCTTTTCCATTAAAAAAAAATCTTTCCTGGTGCCCAACCTGAAGCACAAAATTAAGTTGGCACCCACGGGATTGATTTGGATCTGCGTCGACGCCAAAACCGCGATTTTACAACACTCCCAACAGGAATCCTGGTGATTCATCCCACGGGGCACAAAGCTGGAAGAGAACGGCAAAACCTGGGAATTGTTTTGGTTGTCCTTCTCACTCTCCAAACTCTTTTATGTGTGAGTTATCGATGAGCTGCATCTTTGACACGTTGGTTTTTTTATTTGCGCGCAAATTCTTCGCGACGCCCATGGTGTGTTTTATCCTGGAGTGGTGGAACAACTTCAGGAGAAACTGTGGCTTCAGGAAACCACCCCAGACTGGAAACAGAGTGGGAGTTTTACTCCATGTTGGGAAAGATGGGACAGGAAGGACTTAGGGATATGATTTCATGGTAAGAAATAGTGCAGATGTAAAACCTGTGAGTGAAATAGAAATGAAAGCCAGTTTTGAGATGTGACCATGGCAGGCAGGAAAACGGTGATGAGCTGGAGATGGGCTGAAGGACAGGAAAACAAAAGGACTCAGGAATGTTGCCTTTCCACTCTGCCAAAGGCATCAGGGAGAAAACAGATAAGAAATGTGGCTTTTAGAGTTTAGAATATAAAATGACATGGTAATGTAGTAGTTCTCATAGGCTGCGTGCAAAGTTTGTAGGTTTTGTATCTCACACGGGTTGGTCACTGTAAATTAGAATATTCAACACAAAAAGAGATAGAATGGATTGGAACAAGGTGATCACCTCTTCTCTTCTCTTCTCTTCTCTTCTCTTCTCTTCTCTTCTCTTCTCTTCTCTTCTCTTCTCTTCTCTTCTCCTCTTTCGTCCTTCCCCTCTCTTCTCTTTACTCTCTTGTTCTGACCCTCTGCCCTCTTGCCTCTCCCCTTTTTCTTCCTACTCTCTCTTCTCTCTCTCTCTCCCCATTCTCTCTTTAGTTCTTCCCTCCAGCCCAGGCTGGTGGCTGAAGGCAAAGCCTTCTTTACCCACCACCCTTGGAATAATAAACCCGTGTGTTTCTAGAACATCTCAGCTATGCAAATTTCCTTGTCCCACCATCCACGGAAATTTCTACATTGAGGGAAGTTGGTCTCTTCCAGCTTTTCCCACGGAAATTCGCCACCTGAGCCAACAACGGACGCGGCGAGGAAGCCACAGATTGGGGGGTGACTGGGAACCTCAACCAACCCAAATCCCAAATGTCCTTTGGCACAGGTGTCACCACAAAGGCACAGAGCCAAAAGCCTCAGCTCCTGTTCATTGTGGGCCACCCCTCTTCTCTCAGAGCCCTGGCTCAGCACCAGGAGCAGCCGTTAATTTTTCTTTTTCAGTTCAAGGCTTTGAAGGGCTCAGACACCCGGCCTGGGGTTGTTGGGGTGACTCTGATCTAAGGAAGGATTAAATTACTCAGAGATAAAGTGGGAGACACCCCCAGGGCGAATGAAGGAGGAAAACGAGAAGGATGGGATCTCACAACCCAAAGCTGGGATTGGACAATTCAACCCCAAGGTGCAAATGGACCAAAACTTAGAAAAGTGTGAGACCTCCTGACCAGGTGTCCATTTTGTGTCCATTGTGTGTCCATTTTGTGTCCATTTTGAGTCCATTTTGTGAACATTTTGGGTCCATTTTGGGTCCATTTTGGGTCCATTTGGTTTCCATTTTGTGTCCATTTTGTGACCATTTCATGACCATTTGGGGTCCATTTTGTGCCCATTTTGTGTCCATTTTGTGTGTGTCCATTTGGTGACCATTTTGTGCCCACTTTGTGCCCATTTCGGGTCCATTTTGTGTCCATTTTGTGTCCATCTGGTGACCATTTTGTGTCCATTTTGTATCCATTTTGTGCCCATTTTGTGACCATTTTGTGTCCATTTTGTGTCCATTTTGTGTCCATTTTGTGTCCATCTGGTGACCATTTTGTGTCCATTTTGTATCCATTTTGTGCCCATTTTGTGTCCATTTTGTGTCCATTTTGTGCCCATTTTGTGTCCATTTTGTGCCCATTTTGTGACCATTTTGTGTCCATTTTGGGTCAATTTTGTGTCCATTTTGTGCCCATTTTGTGTCCATTTTGTGACCATTTTGTGTCCATTTTGTGCCCATTTTGTGTGTGTCCATTTGGTGTCCATTTGGTGACCATTTTGTGCCCACTTTGTGCCCATTTCGGGTCCATTTTGTGTCCATCTGGTGACCATTTTGTGACCATTTTGTGTCCATTTTGTGTCCATTTTGTGTGTGTCCATTTTGTGTCCATCTGGTGACCATTTTGTGACCATTTTGTGTCCATTTTGTGTCCATTTTGTGTGTGTCCATTTTGTGTCCATCTGGTGACCATTTTGTGACCATTTTGTGGCCATTTTTTGCCTATTTTTTGCCCATTTTGAGTCCATTTTGTGTCCATTTTGTGCCCATTTTGGGTCCACCTTGGGTGTAGCCCTGGCCAGGCTCTTGTACTGCCCAAAGTGTGTCCTAAAGACCTTTTAATAAACATCAACTTTATTCTCTTTATTGTTCCAGCTCAGCCTTCCCAAGGCATCAGCTCAGGTTTGATGCTGGTGAAAGTCTGACCAGTAAGAGCAGCACTGGTTTTAATGGGTGCGAGCTCAGGCCTGGGCATGGCTTGAAACAGCATTGTTAATTTGGGTTAATTCCATAAACAGGGAAATCATGAAATTATTTGGGTTCAACAAAAGCTCATCCCCTGCCATGGGCAGGGACACTTCCACTGTCCCAGGTTGGTCCAAACCCCAATGTCCAGGTATTGCTGGAAAACACAAAAATCCAATAAAGCTGAATATTCCTAAATTATTCCATACAACAAAATAGGCACTGGTTGGCAGAGAACAAAAAGAAGCTTTAATTTACATTAATTATATTAAAAAAAAAATGAATACTTGATCCCAGTTATTTCTTATCAATAACTGCTGTTGGTGAATATCCTGGGGATCAATATCGACGTGATAAAACCTTGGACACTTCCAGGGATCCAGGAGCAGCCACAGCTTCTCTGGAAAACAAAAAAAAAATAACACTTTTTAAAGTTCTCCTCCCCTTTTTCAATGACTGTCCCATGTCTTATACTGCACTTGGAGGATTCAGAATGAAGTTTTACTTCTGATAATGACTAAAGACAAAATTAGATCAGTTTTGTGCTATTTAGAAACCAGGGAATATTGCCTGGAGAAGGTGTTAAGTTGACATGACAACCAAAAGTGTGCAGCTCTAAAATTTTGTTCTAAAACACGGGTCGGAAAATTTGGGATATAATAGTTTTCCTTCTCCTAAAAACAGATTGAATTCTACACTGGACTTTCAGATAAGATAAAAATAATAGACCCTGATAGATCTTATCACTTCTTTGCAAAGATAAAATACCTGAACCTTCAACAATGCAAATAATTTATTTCTCTTTGTCCTATTTTGCTCTAATAAAGGTGCAGGGATATTTCGTTTTTTTATATAATTTATGGGAAAAAAAGCAAAACAGTTTTTATATTGGAAATTCTGATGTGTAAACAGCATTTTGTGTCAGCTTCTGACCACCAAGGGATTTAATGGAGTCAAAGAATGGGTTGGAGGGACCTTAAAGCTCATCCAGTGTCACCTCTGCCATGGCAGGGACACTTTCCACTGTCCCCAAATGTCCAACCTGGCCCTGGACACTGCCAGGGATGGGAATTTATTCCACAAGTCTCCCATGCAAAACAAGTGCCGTGAACTGGGGTCAGGCACGAGGCAGGAAATGGAAAAAAAGCTGCTCCTAATGAAGGATAAAAGAACAAGACTAAATAAAAAAATATCACTGTTTTGCTTGGAAATGTTTTGTGTCTCTCACTTTTGATCCTAAATCGTTTGGGACTTTCAGAAGCTTTATCCTGTTTTTTTTTCCTGAAATCCAATTATGTTCAACAACATCCTTGGGCTGTGGTTTCCAGAAAAACCTGGATCACAGGGGCTGCTGAAATCCCACTCCTAAAGAGCTTGGGGAGCTCCATTTGAAATTTGGGATGTTTCAGTGCATCCCTGTGGACAGGACAGGGAGTTTTTCCAAGGGACAGGACACAGGGAATAGCTTCACACTGAGAAATGACAAGTTTAGGTGGGATGGTGGGAAAAAATCCTTCCCTGGGAGGGTGGGGAGGGGCTGGGATGGAATTCCCAGATTTGCTGTGGCTGCCCCTGGATCCCTGGCAGTGCCCAAGGTCAGGTTGGACATTGGGGACAGTGGGAGGTGTCCCTGCCCAAGGATCTGGATGAGCTTTAAGTTCCCTTCCAACCCAAACCATTCCAGGATTCTCTGAGTCCATGGAATTGGGCTGTCCCTGGGGATGGGACGGGACACCAGAAATCCATGACCGTGGTGGCTCCTGTGAGGAAGGAGGAAACTGGGCTGGATGAGGATGAGCTGGATGAGGATGGGATGGATGAGGCTGGGCTGGATGAGGATGGGATGGATGAGGATGGGCTGGATGAGGATGAGATGGATGAGGACGGGATGGATGAGGATGGGCTGGATGAGGATGAGATGGATGAGGACGGGATGGATGAGGATGGGATGGATGAAGATGAACTGGATGAGGATGGGATGGATGAGGATGAGATGGATGAGGATGGGATGGATGAGGATGAGATGGATGAGGACGGGATGGATGAGGATGGGATGGATGAAGATGAACTGGATGAGGATGGGATGGATGAGGATGGGCTGGATGAGGATGAGATGGATGAGGATGAGCTGGATGAGGATGAACTGGATAAAGATGGGCTGGAGGTTGGAATGGGATGATCTTTATGATCCTTTCCCAACCCAAACCGTCCCATGATTCCATAAAATTAAGTAAACAAAATCCAGGCTCTTTCCCTGGAAATCATTTTCTTGTAGGACCACCAGAAAAATGGCTTTGCTGGGATGATGAAAAGATAATTCAAACTACAACCAGACCCAAAACTCCATAAATTAGAGACTCTCTCTCATTCTCAGGTTCCACAGCCACTTTATCATCAGCACCTTCATGTTTTAAACCGAACCTCACCAAAGGACGGAAAAAAGTAATCCTGGAAAAAGGGCACTTCACAGCTTGAGGAAGGAGGGAGAGACTTGTTGCCTTTTTTTTTGCCAGGAGTGTGGGTTTGTGTCGTTTTCACCTCTGAAGTTCAGGGCATTTCCCAGGTTTTAAAAGCAGTTCTGCTGTTTGCTGATGGACACCACCAGGGATTAGCAGGGAAGGTTCCAAGGATCCAGGAACAGCCACAGCAAATCTGGGAATTCCATCCCAGCCCCTCCCCACCCTCCCAGGGAAGGATTTTTTCCCACCATCCCACCTAAACTTGTCATTTCTCAGTGTGAAGCCATTCCCTGTGTCCTGTCCCTTTGGCCCTTGGGAATTGTCTCTCTCCAGGTTTCCTGGGGCTCCTTCAGGCCCTGCAAGGCCACCCTGAGCTCAGCCCAAAGCTTCTCCTGTCCAGGCTGAACAATCCCAGCTGTGCCAGCCTTTCCTCCCAGCAGAGCTGCTCCATCCCTCTGCTCATCCTGGAGCCTCCTCTGGGCTCTCTCCTGCAGCTCCACATCCTCCCTGGGCTGGGAATTCCAGAGCTGGGGCAGCTCTGCAGGTGGAATCACAGAATGAGGAAACAGGGAACGGTTTGGGTTGGAAGGGACCTAAAAATCATCTCATTCCACCTCTGCCATGGGCAGGGACACCTAAAACCTAAATTAACTTATCCCAGGGTGCTCCAAGCCTTGTCCAACAGGGACATGGAGCTCCAGGGTGATGCAGGACAAAAAAATAAAGTCACATTTCTCTCTTCATTCCAATTTTAAAGAACTTTCAGATCAGCTCTTAAATGAGTGGAACTGGAACTTATTTTTTTCATGCAAGTAGGAAACAAACCACAGAGTTTTAATCAAAAAATCAGAGAGGAAAGAGCAAACCCTCATTGCTGGATCATCCAGTGCCTTCAATCCAGGTTGTTCTGCTGCCTGTGGAAGGATCAGCTCCAGGAGCACCTTCACGAGGACAATTTAATTATTTAGAAGAGATTAAATGCTTTTTACAACAGAAAAAAAAATTAAAATAATATAAAAGGAAAACAAATGAATATAATAGGAAAAGAAATTAATATAAAAGGAAAACAAATGAATATAACAGGAAAACAAATGAATATAATAGGAAAAAATTAATATAATAGGAAAAAAATAATAGAGAGTGGAATAAAAAGCAGGAATATTGTTGGCAAATCCTCCCAGCCTCTCTCTCCTCTGCGCAAAGGGAAGCAAATGAAGTGTTTAAAAAGGGTTTCCCATTTCCGGAGGTGACAGGAGGAGAAGGATTAGGAGCAGACACAAATGCCAAGCCCTGTGCCACAGCTGGAACATTCTATAGGAAGACAAAGTGGCCTGGGCAGCTCCTGGAATTGCCAAAGGAAATGAGGGAAGGGATGAGCACAGCCTGAAGGGATTTGTTCCGATTCCTCCTCTCTCCGTGACAGGTCAGGAGCAGAATTATTTCATCTCTGGCTTTTTTATTTTTTATTTTTTATTTTTTATTATCCAGGGGTCATGGGATGCTGCAGGTAGCCAGAATCCACTTGGCTCCAAGTGATTTCCTGGGGAAGGAGTTTTTTGGTGTTGTTGGTTTTTTTTTTTTTGTTTGTTTGTTTTTTTTTTTTTTTTGTTTTTTTGTGGTTGTTTTTTTTTGTTTGTGTTTTTTTTGGTTTTTTTTTGTTTTTTTTGTTTTTGTTTTTTTTTGGGTTTTTTTGTGGGTTTTTTTTGGGGTTTTTTTGTGGGATTTAAGGAAGTCATGAGCTCATGTTTGTGAGGACTCATTTTCACTGGAGATGGCCCAGATGGATTGGGATGAGGGGCACTGTTGATTTCCCAGCTCTTTGCAAATCCTGGGAGATGTTGCTAAAGCTGTCTGGGAAATGCTTTTCCCATCTTGCAAAACTTTTTTTGGAGATTTTTTCATCTCTTTTTTCCTCTGCCCTGATTCAAAATGTTAAACAAAGCTTTGCAATGTTTTGATTGAGGACAAAAAAAAAAAGTTCTGATTAAGGACAAAGAAAAAAAAATTACAGAGGGGAATAAAGGAGAAAAATTGACCCACTTGGGTCAGGAAAACTCAATTTCTGGGCAGAATTTGGCTGCAGGTGAAGGTTTCACTTTGCCCTTGAGTTTTCTCTGCTTTCCAAGGGCTTTCCAAGAAATTCTGCTGCTGCTCCACTTTCCCTCAAGTTTCATTTTTCTCCTCCAAAGGAATGTTCTTTGAAGAAAAGTCACACAAATGAATTACCAGGGCTGTTATTAATGAGGATTTTACCGTCCCATAACAGATGGAGCTCACAGAGGAGCTGTAGAGCAGGATTAGACAGTGTTTATGAAGCATTTAGAAAATAACACTTAATATTTCATAAATTGTAACCTGTACCTTCAAAAAAAAAAAAAAAAAAAAAAAAAAAAAAAAAAAAAAAAAAGAGGATTTCGTGACCCTTAGGGATTGTCCTGCAGCTTTGTAGATCCCGTTTTCCACCTGGTGCTAAATCAGTGATTTCAACACTGTTCCATCAGGCAGGATTTATTTTTTTTTTTTTTTCCTGGTGGCTTCCAGCACTTCATTTCCCTCTCTCTGCCTGATAAAATCATTAACTCGAGGAGGATTGGGTGTGAAATAAAAGAGGAAATTATAAAGTGACATTCTGCAGGGAAGCACGGGGACAGGCTGACTCCAAGCCAAACACTCTTAATGATTCCTCAAGAGCTTGATGTCAGAATTGGTTTTAAATCATATTTTTTTAAGCCTGGTGCTTGTCATTATTATTACCCAGTGACTTTAATTATGAGATTAAATCTCTTGTGAGAATTTCAGGGACTGACCCAGCCACACTCCCTGACATCTTTCACATTTATTTAGACTTAAAACAGCTTTACACCTGATTTCCCCAGTCCCTGCAACTTGTGGAACTTGTTCTCCATTGCTGGCGTGGCAAAGAGCAGCCATGGAAAAGTGGGAATGAAATCTCAATTATCACTCAGATTTTTTGAAATAAAACTCAGAAAGGGAAGCACAGAGAACTCAGGGGATCCCTGTGTTTTCTTGGCACAGCAATATGATTTGAGAGGGAACTTTGTTAATGCAGAACAATTTAAAAATATATATATTTTTTCAAATAAATCCTGACAAGCTGAGGAGGAAGTTCAGCAAAGCTGGGTTTGGGTTGCAGCTGGAAAACACACACAGGAGAAAGTCAGGGCATCTTTCAGCTGAAAATGAGGATTGCAAGGAGGAAAAGGCCAAGGATCACACCTGGACCAGCCTGGTCTGGTTTTAATGACAAGTCAAGAGTCCTGTGCGTGTGATAAATGGGAATATTATGGAATCATGGAATGGTTTGGGTTGGAAGGGACCTCAAAGATCATCTTGTTCCAGGCAGGGACACCTCCCACTGTCCCCAAATGTCCAACCTGGCCTTGGGCACTGCCAGGGATCCAGGGGCAGCCACAGCAAATCTGGGAAACCTGTGCCAGGGAAGAATTCCTTCCTAATATCGAGTCTAAACCTTCCCTCTTTCAGTTTGAAGCCGTTATTCCTTGTCCTGTCACTGCAAGACCTTGGGAAATGTCTCTGATAGTGGGTGCTGAGAATGTGGAATGATGGAATGATGGAACCATAAAATCATGGAATTATGGAATGGTTTGGGTTGGGAGGGACCTTAAATCCCACCCAATGCCACCCCTGCCATGGCAGGGACACCTCCCACTGTCCCCAATGTCCAGCCTGGCCTTGGGCACTGCCAGGGATCCAGGGGCAGCCACAGCAAATCTGGGAATTCCATCCCAGCCCCTCCCCACCCTCCCAGGGAATAATTCCTGCCCAAAATCCCACCTAACCCTTCCTTCCTTCAGCTCAAGGCCATTCCCTCTTTTCCTGTCACTCCATGCCCTTGTGAAAAGTCCTCCTGCAGCTTTTTTTTTTAATTCCCTTTTTTTTAACTTCTCATTTTCTATTTCTTTCCTGTCATTTTTTCCTAAACTTTGTGGTGTCAGAGGCAAACTTGCCTTTTGTTCCCTGGATCCCTGAGGCTGGAAAAGCCCTCCCAGCCCAGGCAGTCCCAGCTGTCCCTGATGTCCCCCCTTGTCACCCTGAGTGCCACCTCCAGGTGACACCTCCAGGGATGGGCACTCCAAACCTCCCTGGGCAGCTCTTTCCAAGACCAGACCACCCTTTACATGAGGAAATTCCATCTGACTCTGGAATTCTGTTTGTTTTTCCTGGACAGAAAACACTCCAAACACCATCACTGCAGCACCTGCAAATACTCGTTTGTTGATGAGAACACAACTGGAGGAGATGAAGAAAGAGAGAGGGGAGGGGACAGGAGGTGTCTAATGAACACTAAAACACCTTTAATTTATGGGAAGCCCCCTCAGGTCCCCTTTAGCATCCTGGAGGATTCAGGGGGAAATTAAAGGGATGGAAAAACTCAGCCCCAAAAGAGAACCTTAAGTGCTTTCCTCCCCCATGAGCATCGGGGAGAGGAAAAGAAGGGGAGAGGAGCAGCAGCCTCAGAGGAACTGAGGATAAAGTGCTGCTCTCCCTGGAGCTCAGGAGCTGCAAGGAGAGAGAAGAAGAAACATCTGGAAGCAAAAAAAAAGCCCCAAATTCCAAATTTTCTTGTATAACACAAGCAAGGGAAGGGTTTCCTTGAACCAAATCTCTCTGCAATGTTTTGGGAATGTTTGCCAGTGTGTTTGAGCTCAAAATCAAGGGGAAAACTTCAGCTGAAAAAACCACATTTTATCCCAAAAGGGGGAGAAAAACTGGGATTTGGCATTGGAATGCTGGGAATTGCTTTTAAATTCAGTTATGACCAAAACAACCATAAAAATGAAGAAGTAACTTGAACAAGAATAAAGCAACACAGCAGAGGGGGTTCTCCCTCTCAACATTTCCAGCTCCTGACAATATTCCATAAAAACAGTGGAGAAAAAAGAAACTTTTCCACTGGACAAAATGAAGATTTTTAAGTCTGAAAACGTGGATTTATTCACCAACTTTGCCTCATGAGTAGAGACCGGTTTTCTTCCACGTCCCAAGGGAAAGGAGGAGAGGAAATGGCCTGGAATTGCACCAGGGGAGGCTCAGGCTGGAGATTGGGCAAGGAAATTTCCCTGGCAGAGTGGTCAGGCCTTGGGATGAGCTGCCCAGGGAGGTTTGGAGTCACTGTCTGGGGGAGTGTTCAGGAGGAGGCTGGAGGTGGCCCTTGGGGACAGGCTTTGGGCTGATGCTGGTGCTGCTGGGGTGGCACTGCCTGATCCTCAGGGGCTCTTCCCACCTTGGCCATTCCATGGAATCAAAGCCAAAGGCACCTGCACATCCACCAAATCTTCAGGGGGCCACAACTCCCAATTCATCTGCTCCCAGCCTCAGCCCCTTGAGGGCTGTCAGGAGTCTCCAGGATGGTCCCTCCCATCCAAAGCTCAGCTTCCTCCAAAGCCAAAGGGCTGAGATGAAGTTCAGCTGAGCTTTGGAGTGACAGGCTGGAGGTGGCCCTTGGGGACAGGCTTTGGGCTGCTGCTGGTGGCACTGGGTGACCCTGAGGGTTCCTTCCCACCTTGATGATTCTGAGATTTCACATGAAACACTCCAAATCACAGCAGCTTTCCTTGCAGAGCGTGTGAAAAAGGAAGAGCAGCCCCAGAGTCACAAACCCAATTCCCATCACTTGTTCCATTCCTCTTCCCCCACTGGAGGAAAGAAGAAAAAAAGAAAAGCACAAAACAAACAGCATCAAGAAAATGAGAAGTCCTCAAAATAACAAAAGCTCCTGGTTGATAACAAATAATCATTAGGAAATTTTACACAATCCCAGTTTTATTTAATCACGCCTGAATAAGTTGCCCAGAGAAGTTGTGGCTGCCCCTGGATCCCTGGAAATGTCCAAGGCCAGGCTGGACATTGGGGCTTGGAGCCACCTGGGATAGGGGAAGGTGTCCCTGCCTTAAAGAGAGACCTTAAAAATCATCTTGTTGTGGGCAGAGACACCTCAAACATTAAAAATTATGAAGATTTATGCCAAAGGAATAAAACTGATGTTTTCCCAAGGATGTTACAGCTCCTCAGAACCTTGGGATTGTGTGAAGGTGCTGGAAGAAAAGGATAAGGAATTTCTTCCATGCAGTTCTGTAAGGTGAGCAAGCAAACTGCCTCCATTTCTGAGCACCAAATGGATCAGCCAACACCATAAACTCCCTGCTCCAGGTCCTTCCCAGCCACGAGCTCTGCTCCCAAACCTCTGCTCACTCCTCCCTCGGTGTCACCAGATGGACACGAAAAATCCACTTTCACACTCTCAGGTTGTGCGAGCAGAAAGAAGGAAATTTATTTTGGGTTTAGGGTTTAAATAGTGTTTGGGGTTTGATCAGTGATTGGGCCATGAGGTTGATACCTCTCTGACCCCACTGGTCAAACTAGAAGTCCATCGATTTGTCCTTTCCCCAGGAAGGAATGCACAGTTTTCAAAGCATCACCTTTTTGTTTATGTTACAATGAGAACGTGAGAAATTCATAAATGTTTATGTTACGTGAGAACTTCGGTACAGAAATATAAAACATCAGAAGGCTGAAAAAATTAAGGTGACACCTGAACACTTCTCTATTTCTGGGAAGGTTTTAAGGGGTGTTTCTCTTGTATTGAAAACCTCTCCCCATCCACCTTCAAGCCCACCTGGACCTTCCAAAACCAGGAGAGAGGTTTTCCCCTCTTGGGCACCCACCAATTCCCAACATCACGTTTTGTTTATGAATTTCAGCACAAAAATGTAAAACATCAGAAGGCTGAAAAAATTAGGGCAACACCTGAGCACTTCTCTGTTTCTGGGAAGGTTTTGGGGGTGTTTTTCTTGTATTGAAAACCTCTCCCCATCCACCTTCAAGCCCACCTGGACCTTCCAAGACCAGGAGAGAGAATTTTTCCTCTCAGATTCCCTGTTGGGCACACACCAGGAATGCCAGGGCTCAGTGCCAGGGGGAGCAGGATTTGTGCCCACCCTCATCAGACACTCCAAGCTCTCCAAGAAATGGCTCTTTAATTGACATCATTACCTCAGATAATGTTTTCTAATTAGATTATTGATTTTTATTTTTTTTTTCTCCCCCCTTCCCTCCTTGTTCTTTTTAATGGATTCCCCTTCCACTTCTCCACGAGGAGCGAGGATGGATCTCTGGGGAAACTCTTCCAGCACACAGGTGTTTCACTCCTTGTTGGCTTCCTAATTAGCCAGGAGCAAAATTGTTTGTGGGATGGCAGAGAGAACAAGAACTAAGGTGGAATATTAATTCCTGCTCTGGAATAACAGGGAGAGTAATTCCCAGAGTTTGTTTTTTGGTTTTTTTTTGTGCTGCTTCACAAGTCAGAGGAGCTGCCTACAGAGATAAGGAAAGAGATCTCATATCCTGCCAAAATTTTGGTGATTTATAAAGATTATTGATTATTGGAAAGACCCAAGAGCCTTCAAACCAAACTGAGGGTGAGTGTCCCACACCCAGGGCAGAGTCGTGGATCAGGAGGATCTGCTGGAAGGCAAATCTAAACTGATTCTCCCTCACCTCCAAACCAGACACAATTTGTGGGTGCCTCATCCCTGGAAGAGTCCAAGGCCAGGTTGGGGCAACCTGGGAGAGTGGAGATGTCCCAGGGTTTGGGACAAGATCATCTTTAAGTTTCTTTCCAACTCAATTCCATGAAGCTCCTCACATTCCCACAAACTCCATTTCCCCAAAGGTAATTCCTTGTCCACATGTAAGGATCGAGTTCTGCACATGTTTAAATGGTCAAAGGCAGGGGTTGTGCAGCTTTTGTGGGAACACCTTTGGATAACCAGGATTAGAAACAGTTTTCCAAGTGAGGTTGGAAAACCCACAGCCCTCAGGAGCTGGGGAAATGCTGTGCCCACCTTTTAAATCTTTGTGTTTTGTGGGAGGAAAACAATTCAGTGGATGGTTTAAAGTGCATTTACAACTGGTGATAGAGGCAGCCTGTCCTGTCCTTCTGCCCTCTCTAAGCTTAATATTTTTATATTATTATTATTATTATTATTATTATTATTATTATTATTATATTTTATTTTATTTTTATTATTATTTTATTTTTTATTATTATTATTATTATATTAATTCTTTATCCCAGAATTATCAAGGTTAGAAAATACCCCCAAGCTTTTCCAGTGCCGTCATCATTGCCCCAAATCACATCCCCAAATACCTTGTTCTGAATATCTCATGTTACTTTTCTCCCAGTTAAAGACAGACAGAAAACACTCGGCTTTGTTGGGAATTCATAAACAAATCTTGTGGCTTCCCAGGTCAGTTAGAGAGAAAATTTTATTATAAATTTACTAATCCTCATTAAAGAGCTTTTCGTGGATAATAAAGCAAATTCTGTCTCCTAAATGGGTGAGGTGTCACAAATCTCTCTTGAAAACTTGGAATTCCAGCAGCTCCATCCTGGAAGCTACTGGGAATCCCAACAGAACCTTATGAGTCTCTGTGTGGAATAAAAATTGAGTGGGAAAATGTGCCTGCCCTGAGGGATTTACAGCCAGACACACACGGAGCAGGGAATGCCAACATGGAAAAGTAATGAGGATAAGGGATATTAAATGGTCTCTGTTGAGCTGAGCTACACTTTAAACCAACTCGTGTTTTTTAAGCTTTATATTGTATTTTGCAATGTGCTTTTGTAGGGGTTGGGTAATCCAAAGCCTTTTCCAAGTGGTAAATTATGCCTATAACTCCTTCCAGATATTTTTTAATCTTTAAATCCCAGTTGTGATGCAGTGACAGGACAAGAAGTGCCCCAACAGCTCCAAATCCTGGGCAGGTCAGGGCACTTCCCTGAGGATGTGGCAGCAGGGATTCCCAGCGGTTCCAGTGTCTGTGGAACCACTTTATTCAATTTAGCAAAAATAAGCTGCAGGTTTTGGCAAATTTCTGAGTTTCAGGAGTTTTGGCATGCCTGAGAAACCAAACTTCCACCTGCCTTGGTGCTGTGGCAAGAGGATTTCCAGAAGTGCAGAAGGAGCTGAACCTTGGCTGTGCAATCCCAGGAAATGAGGGCTCTGGGAGAGCCTAACAGGGCTTCAGGTCAGCTCACAGAATTCCAGAAACATCAAAGCTGGAAGAGCCCTCCAGGATCATCCAGTGCCACCAGCAGCAGCCCAAAGGCTGTCCCCAAGGGCCACCTCCAGCCTGTCACTCCAAAGCTCAGCTGAACTTCATCTCAGCCCTTTGGCTTTGGAGGAAGCTGAGCTTTGGATGGGAGGGACCATCCTGGAGACTCCTGACAGCCCTCAAGGGGCTGAGGCTGGGAGCAGATGAATTGGGAGTTGTGGCCCCCTGAAGATTTGGTGGATGTGCAGGTGCCTTTGGCTTTGATTCCATGGAATGGCCAAGGTGGGAAGAGCCCCTGAGGATCAGGCAGTGCCACCCCAGCAGCACCAGCATCAGCCCAAAGCCTGTCCCCAAGGGCCACCTCCAGCCTGTCACTCCAAAGCTCAGCTGAACTTCATCTCAGCCCTTTGGCTCTGGAGGAAGCTGAGCTTTGGATGGGAGGGACCATCCTGGAGACTGGGATATTTTGGAGAAGTAAATTAGCTTCTTTACTAAGATTGGGTTGCTGATAAAGTTGTCATCTTCTGGTGAAAAATAACAAGTTATTATTGGGTTTTAAGCCATTATCCAATAAAATTCAGGATACATCACTACAATTCCTCATGAATACATTAAATTAACTCCAATGAACACCTGTGATTATACCGTGGCAATAGAGAAACTGAGAATTTGGGTGATAAATCTACAGGCAATGCACATAAGGATAAAAATTGAAGTAAATAATAGATTTAATCCCTGTTTATGAAGCCCAGCCTTGAAAGGCTCCACAGTCTTGACATTCCAGGTTTCCTGAGTTGTCACTGGGGGGGTTCAGTCTGGAGAAGAGGAAAATCAGGGGGGACTTTATTGCTTTCCACAAATCCTTGACATGGAAACTGCCAGAAAACATCATTTTTTGGGACTGATCATGCTTAGTTTGATGTAAGAGGTGTTTTTTTGAGTTATTTTTACCACAAAAATTGAATATCACCATTGATAACAAGGGCAGGATGGGAGATTCAGATGAAGTTTATTAGAATTATGAGGCAAAGAAATCAGCCCTGGCTTTCTAAACTCCTTCTTAGAAAGGAATCTGGGTGCATTTGGACCCATTCTTAGCCCCAATATTATATTTATTATAATAAATACAGTTTATTGATTAAACTATAATCGATAGTTTATATCTAAATGATTACACAGATGTCATTGAATTTTTATACAATCTTGTCTCTCAGGATTAAGAAGGGCAACCCCAATATATTTATATAAAAATAATATATTATGACAATGATTAGACTAAAAACCTTAATCAGAATGACTTATTACAGAGTAGTAGCTATAACTATTAACAGAGTGCACTGCATTGAAGCAATTAAATTAATATAACGATTAATTAAATTAATATATCAATTATTGGGTGTAGAGATTGATGTCATTCACCCAGACCAAGGAAAGGGGGCTAAACTTGGGTTTATGCTGAAGAAAATGAACTTTCCTCTCCTGGAAGGAATTTCTAGGAAAGGGAATGTTCAAAGACTCAAAACAGGACTGGGTTTTTATGGGATAAAATGTCAGTCAGTTGTCCCAGGCAGCAGCGGTGGCAGCTCAGCAGCTTTAGATAAGTTATCAGTACTTTCCCTTGTTAGTTCCTTTATCAGGTCTGTTATCAGCTCTGCCACATCTTGGCCTCATTAGCAGAGTGACTGATGAGCCAGGCTGCTTTCAGGGTGTCCCTTTCTCCCTTCACAGCTTTGCTTTTAGGTGTTTTTTTGAGTGGGTTTCCCCACTCCATCCCTATCCTGGTTTTAGGATAGGCAGGATAGGCAGGGAAGGGAACAGCTATTTTCTTTTTCCAACAATTTGTAAAGGATTAAACGCCTGAACTCCAAACCGACGGAGCCTTGGCTCCCTCCTCAGGATGCTGGATTCACCCCAACTTTGAAGGAGGGAAGGAATTAAATTCTTTAATTTCAGAAGGTGCTGGGGAGGAATTTGGGCTTTGCCAACAACTCTCTGTCTCCCACTTTTCCTCTCCCCTTGTCCCAAACGAATTCTGGAGGTGTTTGATGGTGCTTGGAGCAGCCTGGGACAGTGGAAGGTGTGGAATTGGGGTGGAACTGGATGGATTTCAAGGTCTTTCCAGCCCAAACCCATTCCATGATTCCTCAATTTGATGATTCAAATCCACACGAGCTCGCTGTCATGTCTGGCATCCACACACATTCCCTTTGCTCTTTCCTGGAAAAAAATACATTTGATTTATTCTTTATCGAGGCAATATTGCCCTTCTCTTTTTCCAAGGCTTTGCCTTGTCTGCGTGTTTATTGTTTTCCTCGGCGATCTGGGAGACTCTACAACCTGACCCAACTGTAACCCCGGTTTCCTGTTGCAGATAAAATACTGTTAAACTCCTGACAAAGAAAACAACCCACAACACCTCCTTCCCTCCAAAAAAAAACCCAAAAAAACCCCATCAAAACAACCAGCTGCTGTTTTTCACTGGGGTAAAGAGAGTAAACAGCTCGTGCTGGAACTCAAAGAGGGTTTTGAAGACAAATGTTCTGTCACATGTTTTGTGTGCAGTCATTTTTTTTTTTTTATTAGGGAAAAACAAGAGGATGTTTCTGACCAGACCAAGATAAACACTGGGAGAGGAGTTATTTGAAGGGGGTAGGAGTGGAAATCTCTGTGCTGAAGACTGGGGACAGGTTCAGGGCAGGATCCATAGAATCCCAGAATCCCAGAATGGTTTGGGTTGGAAAACCCTAAAAAAGCCCATCCCATTCCATCTTTCACTATCCCAGGTTGATCCAAGCCCTGTCCAACCTGGCCTTGGGCACAGCACAACCAGGGATGCAAAATCCACAACTTCTCTGGGCAATATTGCAGATTTTCCCTGATTTTTTCCTGGTTTAAGATCATATTTTCCACTTCTTACTTATCCCAGAGGTTCTCTCTGAATAGTCACAAACACATTCATATATAAATGTACACACACATTCCAAGGAGGTGGAAAGGTGGAAAGGTTCAAGCCTTTCCAAGGAGAATTTCAAGGAAAACTTTTCTCTTCTTCTATGAAAAAAATAAAATTGGTGGGTTTTGGTTTGTTTTTTTTTTGGGGGGGGGTTTTTTTGGTTTTTTGTGTTTTTTTTTTTTTTTTTTTTTTTGGGGGGGGGGGGGTTTGGGGGTTTTTTTTTTTGTTTTTTTGTTTGTTTGTTTGTTTTTCCCTTTAAAAGCTCCACGTATTTTAAGACAGCCACAGCAGCACAGCTCTGAGGGAAATATAGTGAGAGTGACCACAAGATTTGGACTTAAAGCCAAACTTCTCCCACGGGGAAGCACGAAAAAGCCAAACTTCCATGTTGGCTAATTAGGCAGGCAAAACCTCAGGCACGAAACTGGAGGTGGAGTTCATGGCCAGTGTTTTGGTGCAGGATTCCATGTTTATTTAACTGCTGTTGATGTGAAATTTTCTCTTTTTTCCCTGTTTTTGGGTGTTGTTGGGGATGCAGAGCTGTCACAGGTGCAGGGATTTGTTGCTATTCCTCATCTACAACTTTCAAAGGCAGGTTGGACAGGGCTTGGAGCAACCTGGGATAGTGAAAGGTGGAATTGGATTATCTTTAATGTCCCTTCTAACCCAAAATTTCTGTGATCCCATAGAAAATCTAACAGCAAACATCACAATAAAATGTGTGCCGGGCTGCTTTCTTTCTGAAGTGCTGCTCCAGAGCCACCTGAGAGTTCAATAATCTCCAAGAGAGTGTTAAGAAGCAGCAGCAGGATGGGGATGAGAGAAGAAAACCGAAGGCAAGACAACAGCTAAATGTGTGGTTTGAGTGAGTTCAGTGTTAATTTAGGATATTGTGGTCATTTCAGACAGAGAGAGGGAAAGAAAAGGGTGGGGAGTGCTGCAGAGATGGTTCTACTAAAAGCTAATTTCTATATTAGCGCTGCAGAATGGATTTGATTCAGCCACACCTCTCCCATTTGGAAGGGAAAAGTGCATTTTCCATTTTGAAACAAGTGCTGATTTCTTGAAGTCTCAAATGTCAGTGGCAAAAAGCATCTTTAATTTCCAAAGAAATGTGTCTGAATTGATTATTTCATCTGCTCTTCTCAATCCGTGGAGGACCATGTATGAAATCAAGCTGATCAAATGTAAAAGTTTCACTGCAGCTCTTCCCAAAGTGCTCCATCAGGGTGAGTTTATAGTTTTATAGTTTCCATGAAACACATGTTGAGAACTCCAAGTCAGTTCTTCCCAAGTTACAGAGAAACAAAAGAGAAAAGAACTCTCTGATTTTGAACTGCCAACCATAAAATCTTCTGAGGCTGAAACATGGAAAGACCCATCAGGTCATCAAAAAAAACCCCAGGGATTTTTCTGATTCAGATTTGGCTGCAAACACAGAGGTGATGCTCTAATTATTTGTGAATGTGGCCTTTCAAAAAGTCTTATTTTCAGTTAAAGGAGAGACTTTTTAAAGGTTTGGAATCCCGCAAAACAGCCCGTATGGATAAAAATTGTGTTGTTTAAGTTAAATACTCAAAAAAAATCGGCAATTAACATCATGTTTTAACAAGACAGTTTGTGGCAGGAGCATTACCCAGAGCCGACATCCCTCTTAAAACTTCAGAGGTGCTTTTCCCCTGAACAAAGAGATAAATAGAATTTGCTGGACCTACAAATCAATTTTTGCATTGTTAGACACAAGTGCAAATGAGTCTTTTGCACTCTTGACCCCAGACAGGCTGACTTTGGTAAAGGCAGGTCAGTCCCGGCTTCCTTTATTGCCAGACACTGATAAACCCTCGGAATTATCTCTGCCTGAAACCTGGAGGTTGTGGAGAGGAAGGGGATGAGAAACACGAGTCTTTTCCCGTTTTTTTCCCCTCCTTGTTCCCCAGCCAGGACAAAGCTGAGGGCAGCCGAGTTCAGAGGGGTTTCTACCTGTTTACAACTTTTGACCGACGTGAATTTCTAATTATACCATTTTAGCATTTATTATGCCTTTTAAGAGCAGTGCAGAACACAGTAGTGAGATCAGAAGTGGTTTTCTATCCCAAGCAGGCCACAAAACACGTTTCTTTAGCCCATCTAGACAAAACCCTGTGGGTTTAGTGTCACACCTCACACAACTGGGCCCTGTGTGGTGATGGTGCCTCAGCCGAGCCCAGCCCTTGTTTACAACTTTTGACCCACCTGAATTTCTATTTATACCGTTTTAGCATTTATTATGCCTTTTAAGAGCAGTGCAGAACACAGTAGTGAGATCAGAAGTGGTTTTCTATCCCAAGCAGGCTTGTGCAGGTGCCTGTGGATGGCCCCGGCATTGCAGGCTGGGCTGGCTGGTATAAATAAAGGTGATTTTTGTAGGCGGAGTTATGAATTATTAATAAAATCTATTAAAGGAGTTGATATGAATTGTTAATTAATATAAAGAATTGTTGTGTGTAGGTAATGTCCTAAGTTATGAGGTGATAAGTTGTTAAGTTAAATGGACTGCAATGGGGGTGTGTCACCCCTGGGGTGGGTGGTGAGAATTCAGTGAGTTCAGTGGAGGGAACTTTCTAGAATGTTGCCTCATGAAGGGATGAGAGCGACCTGAACTGTGATTGGAGAAGGAGCCGACCAGTAAGATCAAAGTATTTCAGAATGATTGGTCAGGATTGCACCCCAGTATGGACCAACCAGCGGCCAGAAAAGAGACCAATCAGCGTAAGGATTGAAAAATGCACCAATCCCGCAGCTGAGAGACTTTAACCCCCGCGGGTGCCCAGCCCTGGCTCCTTCGGTGGGACATTGTGCCCAAAGAAGCTCCTGGTGTGCGCACACCGTGACTGTAACCGTGACTTGGCCAGCGGGCC